>NC_140540.1:1116175-1173675 GCF_057382185.1 Mchenga conophoros
GCCGTCACCTGAACGTGTCTGGATCTGAGCTCTGCGGCCGTGCTGAATATTTTATCAGTTAAATTGATCCTGTTATGATGCTTGCATTAAGCTGGTAGATGTTGTTGTTTATATGGACAGTGCCCTGAACAACGCTCTATATGTAAGACAAAGACCCCATAATAAAACAGCGGGAAGGGAAAACTCGCCTCCCACGGCCTCCCTGAGCCTGAGTGGGTGGATGGAAACGTCATCTATGGCACAACCATCAGTGACATCATGTGAGTGGCGAATGTGTAATATTTACTCTTCTTTTAGGTCGTTTGGCCAAATCAAAATAACGTGTCTGACTGGTTAACTGCTGAATGCTTTACTGTGTTTTCCTGGGCAGAGGACACACTCGGGTTTATTGTTGAGATGACTACCTGCTGATGCAGGAAACAGAAAACAGTCAGAGGAAACAACTCAGTGAACCCGAGGTCCATAAAACCAGCACGATGAGCTGGTTCCTCGCTCATCCTCAGCGGGTCCGGCCCTTCTGTCAGGTTTCATTCAGCCGATGTTAGTGCACTGAGGCTTTCTTCACACGTGGTCTTGTCTGTCCCTCAGGATGTGCGTGGATTCATTCTTCGTGACTTTGCCTTTGGGTCATAAAGGCCGACACCACAGTCGAGTTTCTGCTGAGCCAGAGTTACATGTAACTGCCTCGATTGGTCCTGTAGACATGTCCGCTGATAATCTCTCTCATGCTCATCTTTCATGCAAGCTTCTGGTAATTTTGCATCTGGATGCGTCCAGCTGTTTAGCCAGTGATACTAGCCTGTGGTGACCCGCAGAGGATTGCAGCTACAGGGGCACGCGCTGTTTATTTCTCAGGCTGATCCTCTGAAAGTCCAGGAAGCTGGGATTCCTCTGCCCGTTCACTCCCCAACAAACAGACGATACTGCTGCATCCTCACAGTCCTCAGTTACACCGCCTGCAACAGCAAACAGAGGCCTGTGGAGGCAGCAGCTCCCACCTCCGGGTTTTTCTCTTGTTTACCTGACTTTCATGAACGTGCTCTCGTTACACTCAGGCCATGCGTGCCATGCGCCTCTTGTTGCCTCTCTGGAACGCTCTTCACTTTTATTTGTGTGACTGCCGTTTTCTGGCGTAACAGTGAGGTGGGAGGTATTTGTCGCCTCCTTTGAGGCCCATCGTGATGCCCGTCGATGTGCATACTTGAGATTGAAAAATAAAGAGGACGTTTGCATGAACTAGTATTGAATTCAGTTCTTAGAAGCTCGATCTGATGCTGCAGTCGTGTTTCTCTGACGTCAGCCCGTTCCAGCTCATTAATTACTTTTCATATTTTGTTATATGTGTGTGTTCATGTATGTGGACTACACTACACACTACACAAACGCACACGGGGCATTCTTGCAGGCTGCGAGCGAGCAGCAGGTGTGTTTGTCATGAATCTGAAGGTAACATCACGTGTCCTCGTTTTCAGTTTGGCTCAGTAGTGCAGCTGAGATAGAGGCAAAAACATCACCAACACGGCAGGGACGATGTTAAGCTCAGAAAGTTGAGAATAATGATTTTAAAGCACGTCGAAAGATCGAGAAGGGAAAATATTCGCGGGGAGCTGTCAGCTGGTTTCATCTTGTTGTGCTCTTCTTTACATAAATAAAGACGTTTTCATCATAAACGGACGCAGAGAAAGGTCTGAGGTCAGGGGGAAAGGGATCACGCCACAGTGATGCTGTGAGTTTGAATCCTGCACAAGCTCACGGGTACGTTAGTTGACTCTGCAGTGGTCGCACACCAAATTATCCACGTTCTCCATCGTCCCGAGTCCGTTGATGCGACAGTCGACTGAGCCGTGTGCTGCACGCTGAATGCTTTGTGTTTTGCCTCTCTTCCAGCCTTCCCCGGACTCCCACTAGGATCTTCTCTTCCCTGTCGGAGACCTTCTCCACCCCCGACATCCAGCAGACATGGCAGATGATGCGGACATGCGCAATGAGCTGTCAGACATGCAGCAACGCGCTGACCAGCTGGCTGATGAGGTGAGAACACCGGACTTGCTGCATCACAGGCGTTTGCCTCGTGATGGCAGGTGCACGCTTACTGACTCGCTGAGGAGTCGCGTGGTGGTTGGAGACGCCGAGCACCTTTGTTTTATCACAACTTCAAACATACTGAAACTATGCAGCACAGTAAGAGGGTGCACTAATGAGCACATTATAGAGTGTGTGTGTGTGTGTGTGTGTGTGTGTGTGTCTGTGAGTGTGTGTGTGTGTCTGTGAGTGTGTGTGCGTGTGTGAGTGTGTGTGTGTGTGTGTGTGTGTGAATGTGTGTGTGTGTGTGTGTGTGTCTGTGAGTGTGTGTGTGTGTCTGTGAGTGTGTGTGCGTGTGTGTGTGTGTGTGTGTGTGTGTGTGTGTGTGTGTGTGTGTGTGAATGTGTGTGTGTGTGTGTGTGTGTGTGTGTGTGTGTGTGTGTGTGTGTCTGTGAGTGTGTGTGTGTGTCTGTGAGTGTGTGTGCGTGTGTGAGTGTGTGTGCGTGTGTGTGTGTGTGTGTGTGTGTGTGTGTGTGTGTGTGTGTGTGTGTGTGCGTGTTTCGCAGTTAGAGAGGGCAAGAGAGTGAGAAAGTCTCCATCATGGCCCACAGCTGATCAGCCCTCCAGCTTCACATATGACTCACTGTGGCACAGCTGAGCAGAATATTAAATACAAACACACACACAGACACACACACAGACACACACACAGACACGCAGGAACGCAGGGCAAACACAAAATGGCGGCGCTGGAATAACAGTTTTGTGGCTTCTGTGAGCTTCAGCCTCCACAGCGATTCCAACAGATGGAAGCAAACGAGCGAGCTGATGCAGACGGATCAGAGACAGAATACAAAAAGGCAGAATCAGAAGAAGGAAAAAGAACGTGAAAAATGGCTGCTCGGTGTCAGATTTGTTTGTCTAACCGACACCCCCCACCCCTCAACCCCTACCAGCGCAGACGATGCGCTTGCAGCGAGCGCAGCGAGGCGGAGCTGCTGCCCCTGTGCAGCCTCACGCTCCTTAGAGAATGGGAGCCCCTGTTACACATCAGCCAGGAGCTAATAACAGACGTCACACAGCGATGAGGAATTCTGCCTGCTGCTAATAACAAAGCTGAGTTATTTTGATCAATCAATGCTAACTTAGTAAAACAGACACAAATGCCCATCACGTGCTATAAGTGCTGCATTTCAGGACCTTCCAGGTCTTATCTTACATGTTCCCACAGCTCTGCAAGCTGTCGTGCCCCCCCCCTCCCTCCCACTTCTGTTTAGCACCTGGGGATCTGTCGGCCCGAGAGCTGCCACCAGTGCCCTTCGAGGCCTTCCCTAAACCACAGCTCAATTCATGATTAAGCCATTTATCTACTAAGAAACACTGGCTAACTTAAAATGAGGGCCCAGCGAGTGAAATGATTATATGAAAGACAGAATGCTGTCTGACGCTGCCCCTCATTTCTTGATATTTTATTTCCAAGGAGTTTAAAAACTATCTGCAGCAGATGAACCTTAGAAACAGGAAATAATCCAGGAAAGACGCGACAGAGGACCTGAGAGATGCTTTTGGGTCTTCTGGTGATTTATCCACTGTTTCCCACAGAAATCGTCTCAGCTGAGGGGCGGCTGTTCTGCCACATCACACAAGAACTGGACTGAAAATCTGTGGCAGCAGCTACGATGGAGTGATGACATTTTAGCTCAAATTATCGTCAGTGTGTATAAGGTCAGGAAAAGGTACAACACTAAAACGTAGAGGCTCCGTGTCTTTTTGGGGCTGTAGTGTTGCAGGTCTGTAAAGTGTCCGATTAACATCAGCTTCGTTTTTCACTTAATTTTTAGCCTGGAAATCCGAAGCACACTGCCGAAGCAGTGAAAGCAAACATTAAAACAAGTGTGGGCTCATCTTCACTGTAGCCGGGTCCCAATTTCCCAGACAAATATAAAGAAACGAGAGGGGCGGCTCTAGACTTTTGTGCCGTACTCTAAACTTAGAATAAGTCACCATTTCCATGTGTTACAGTCAGAGCTATGCAGTCCTGCGTGCACACAGTCCATCTCTGCGAGTTCATGTTGAGTTCACGTCGATAATCGTTCAGGGATTGATCCTGTTTGCGGCTGCTGATTGTTCTGATCGGCTCCATTTAGTTTCACACACACTCGCTTATGTTCAGTCGAACGAATGCGCACAACCACATTGAGTTGTTGTGTAAATAAGATTTAACAGGAACACAACAGTCAACAGAACCTGTTGTGTTCACCTGCAGCATGGCTGTGAGAGGGTGCAGAGCAGAGCAGTTACCACGACAGCAGATATGACAAAGCCTGGAAAAGCATGGAAGGTGGTGGTGGGTTGCAAAGAGGCTTGCAGATGTGCAGCAGCTGTGGGCAGACTTTTTAGACTTTTGCATTAATGGAAAATCAAAGGCTGATGGCAGTGAGAGCAGCTGACCTGCCAGTCCTGCAGGTAAGCTTGGCTTCATGGCCGGTCTGGTGCGATGCTCAGGTTATTGGCCATCACATGAAAAACTGCACATAACATGAAAACCAAAACTTTCCAAGCTTCTTGAATCTGAATTGTTTCTTTTATTTGTCCGCAGTCACTGGAGAGCACTCGCCGTATGCTGCAGCTGGTCGAAGAGGTAAGAAAAGTCCTCTAAATGTTGGTGTATGAGTTTGATTTATAGCCAACAATAATATTTAAAAATGTGTGTCAACAACAAACGAAAATAAATGATACTGAATCGCGTCTCGCGGTGTTACGTGTGCAGGACGAGCTGCTGTTTTGCAGCACAGATCATTTCCTGTGCCGACACTCGGATATAAGCAGGGCAGAGGAGACTTCAGGGTTAGTCGTGTGAATATTACAACGATGTCGTTTTGCTCCTGTGTTGCAATGTTGTTACTGTTACTAAAACCTTCATTTTCAGTAATCTGGGAAGGGAGGAGTGTATGCAAAGTGCAAACACACAAGCTCATAGGATAAACGTCCTTTTCTAATAACTGCGCCTCTGTCAGAGATCCTTTACATTTTACAGACTTAAAGGTTTTAACCTGACGACACCAGCGGCACCAGGATTACATGCAAGCATGTCACTGTACCAACACTGAAACTCTCAGAGGAGCAGAGATGAATCAGTAGTAGAAGAGCGAGGACAGTAGGAAGCTCATTGTTGTGTGAGGATCTCTAAAGCTGTTAGAATAGCTCAGATTTATGGAGCGAGACTCAGATACCTGAAAGTCCAAACTCAGCGTTCAGCTGTCATACACTCAGCAAGTGTTCACGTTCATCAGCGCTGCCAGGAAGGACACAATCAGACTTTACATGAGAGGGAAACATGGCGCTCTATCAGATCTATTCTGAACCGTTAGTGGTCGGTTTGCCCCCAAACAGCCAGTCAAAAGACAGAAGTAAGTCTACTGTTTGTGCCTTGGATTGGTGTTTGTTCAGTCATCTGTGGGACAGGCTCTGACCTGGTCAGCGCTCTCTCGTCAGATTGTGCTGGTGATCAGCAGAAGCGTTACCAAGACGGCCTCCAAATGGCAGGAAACTGTGGATAAAAGCGAGACTGTCAGTTAGGCTTGGTGGCATTTTCTGTAACGTTACGTGATGTATACGTAGTTAATTTTAGCTGTATCCACAGAAACAGTCGTCATATGAAAATACTGAACATGTTTGTTTGTTTGTTTTAAAGCTGTAAGAAGAGGAAGTGGAAACAATTCCTTCTTAGTCATTTAGACACGACACGATTGCTGTGCACAGAAAAATGCAGCACGTTTTTAATAAATCCAGTAAACTGTCCAACACAAAGCCACACGTACATGTCAGCACGTCCCTGTCACGTTCATGCTTTGCCCAACGGTTGTGGAGCGTGTGCCCAGCTTAGGCGGACCATGAGGCAACTGAGTAATGGCGTGAATAGCACATAACGTGAAGATCAGTGACATCAGGGATGATAATACTGCAATGTAATGAGACTGCAACAAGCAGACGCAGATGGAAGAAAGGAGGGCGGGTGAGGCATAGAGAGACAAGGAGTGAGAGCATCTGGGGGGGTGAGTGGCTAACAAGCTACCCGCTGCAGCTCTCAAGGTCATATTGATCATCAGTCGACATTTCTCACCATCAGCTCCACCCTACAAATGTACTGCAGGCAGGGAGGGACCGAAGGAGGGCTGAACAGAGCGACGGCTTCTTTATGCACGTGATCAGAGAGATGGAGGGTGGGGAGGATGCAGCACAAACAGCTGACATAGATAACATTCAGCGGCTCTCGTGATGTCACTCGCGACTCTGTGTTTATCGGTTTTCCCCACAAACTGAATGTCCAGGACGACAGTAAGAAGATCTGTTCAGTCTGAAAAATACAAAATTAGTTGTTTCTAACAATGAGGCTGACTTTCACTCGATTCCGGAGCTTTAGCGGCGTGCTCTTAGCGGCGTGCTCTTAGCGGCGTGCTCTTAGCGGCGTGCTCTTAGCGGCGTGCTCTTAGCGTAGCGTGCTCGTTGCTGTGAGGCCATTTGAAAAAGCCGGGATTATTAGATAGGGAACATTTCATGTCATCACAGGTACAAAAGCAAACATAAACTGTAAACCTGGGACAATGATCTGTCATCAACAGTCCGTCAGTGGAGGTGTAGGATAATACTCTCCTGCACCGCCAGGTTAGATGGAGAAAGCTGCACCATCCTCAGGCCTGTCTGGGATTATGGTTGATTATTGTTGGGTTTCCCCAGGGACACATTTCAGATACTTTGGGATTTCTCATGCAGAGGCTCCTTATTGCTCCCCTCTCGCCTCCCAAGCATCCGTGTGGCTCTCTTCCCAAACTGCTGAGGAGGAGGGGTGGCTGTTTGTCATGGCGAGCACGTGTGGTACACAGCGACACACCGTGATCGTATTTATGCCGATCAGGCTGAGCCAGCTGCCAAATCTTAGTGCTGCATTTTAAAGAAGCACACAGTTGTATGTTAGCTAACGCTGCTGCGTCTTCTCAGACTCCTTTGCCAGCCCCGCCATCAGTGACGAGAAGCATTACTGTGAATGCTATTGCAGGCTCAGCTGCTCCAGTCAGGAGCAGAAAACTCGCATTGTACCACGATTTTAAGAAGAACGCTCGTCCGCTGTCGATGCTAGCATCATTAATCTCCTTCAGCTTGATTCCACGTTTAACAGACAGATGTCTTTGCATCTTCGATCAATATCATCAGCACAGAGGTAATAGGAAGGAAAATGTTCAATTTGTTTGTTCAGGAAAACAAGAAGATGAAGCAATGATCCCGATGATCAAGCTCAATGTGCATTTGTTCTGTTGCTTTACAGAAAGCACAGCAGCAGATGTGTTATTCTCTCTCTCTCTGCTGTTTAAATTAAAGCCTTAGGCCAGCAGTTACTAATACACTGTGCCAGCACCAGCTGGTTTTTTGAAACAAAAGGTAGAAAGAGAGCGCAGTGACAAAATTGCATGTAACAGGTGATGACTCAGAGATTTTAGCCACTCACCCTTTCTCAAGATGCAAAAATACAGAGAATATTTAAATCAAGTGTGCGATTAACACTTCCAACACACAATTTAAAGCTAATCGCACCGATATAAAAAACAGCAGGTCTGTGATTTTTTTTGAGTTGCTGATATGAGTAAATTATACCCTTAGACTTCTAAATCACATTCATTTGTGCTCAAGCTGTTATTGCCCCGACTAGCTGAAGACTGGGCAGGTGTGTCAGGTGTGTCAGGTGTGTCAGGTGTCATAAATAAGGTCCTTAAACTATCTGTGAAGGAACTGTCCCAAAGCATGCATGTATGGTGCTTAGTGCATGTAAAGTTAAATGAGGAATGGTTCATACTTTCATATAATACAGATTTGTAACCTTTATTTAATGAGGAGTTCACTCTTGTGGTGACCAGGTAAAGGTGACGTCTCTTAAAAAATGGTTGTAAGGCTAAAAAGTCACATAAAAAATATAAAAGAAAAGCACAAAACACAGCTGGATGAAGGTGGTAGATGTTTTAGTTTAGATTTGCAGGGAATTAATTGCAAAAATGTACCTTTAAAAGTGTGTGTGTGTGTCGCTCTCCTGCTGTAATAAAAACGTAATTTGGCGAAGGCGAGCAGAGCGCTCGTGTTAGCTGCAGGTGTAATTGTGCTCTGCCAGCGTGTTTAACCATGTTAGGAGAATTTAACTTCAAAGGATGCAAAGAAAGGAGCAGCGCAGAGTTTCTCAGCTTCACTGCTTCCTGAGCTCCTGCAGCCGCTCACCACTGTTTTCCTGTGATTGTCTTCCTTTTCCACCTCCTGTCTCCGGGGAATAGAGCAAAGATGCCGGCATCAGGACTTTGGTTATGCTGGACGAGCAGGGAGGTAAGTGTGCATGAGGGGCGATGGCGCAGGGTCACAACATATAGATGCGACCAGAATCGGCACAGTGATAATATGATTGCATTCAAATACAAGCAGCGCTACACTCCAGTCCTCACCTCGTAGACTTAGAATTAAACGACGCGTTTCATTTGCAGTTGCTTGGTTTTACTTGAGTATTTCCAAACTAATTCGTTTTGTCCTTAAAGGAATCGGTTTTGAGTTGTTTGATTTGTTGCATGTTTTCTTTGGTGAAGGTTCAACATGGTTTCCTTCTTTCTTTCAGCTTCTTTTAACATTTGTTTTCTTTGGCTAACATTTTTCTTTTTACTTTGCCTAACTGCTTTCACTTTGCCAGCAGCGTTTTATGGTTTTTCTGAGCTGAGGACGACGGTTAAAGGAATTGTCACGAGTGCCAAAACCATAACAGATCCTGTCAGGAAGATTTAACGGCAGCAACCGCAGGAATGAAACCTTACAGCTCAACAACTCATTGTCAGGAACCGGCCGACGGCCTTGTCCCTGTGGGTGCTGCCGGCAGTGTAACCTCCGGGCTGGTCTCAGATCTGTTTACAAGAAATAAATACATTTAAAAAACACCCATATGACCTATTATACTGCTTTATATCACAATAAAGGCAAACAGGTCTGAGGACAGCTAACCTGGCCGTTCCAGCCCACTAACAGTCCAAACGATCGATTTAGCTGGTAATGACAAAATATTCAAGCCCTTGTCTATCAGCCCACCTACAGATTTGTACAATCCCTGATTAGATGCAATAAATGAGAACGTCGGCTCACAGTAACCTTAAAAGATATCATTTCTAATGTGAAGTGAATGATATTTGGACTCTTGAGCGCCCTCAGTTTTCTGTTTCTGGGAAAGCTCGTAAACCAGAGCAGCCCAGTAAGAGGCCTGACTGCACCAGCATCACTCGGGGAGAGGAAAGCTCTCCCTCCTCCAACTCTCCATTTAGCCTTGCTGCCCCGAGAACTGCAGGATCGTTTGCAACAGCTGACTGGACGCAGGAGCCCGAGCTGACCTATGACCCCAGATTTGCACCTCTGCAGCACTTGGTGCTGAAGTCAACATTCATAGGCTGATGTGCTTTACCTCTGATGCAAATCATTTCAATTTGAACTTGAAGCCATCGCTGATCTTTATTTTGTATCATTCTTCAATGATCACCACACACTCAGTGACCCACTTCTCTATAATACCACTAACACAATGTGACGTCCTTTATGACCATCAATGACTGTAAACCAGGGATTTTACAAATTTGGGGAAAAGAATCTGTAAAGTCGTTTCTCAGTCCACTCCATATTTAACCGTGCCTCACCCTTCACTCACCCAGCAGCCGTCCACCACACCAGCACGACGACGGCCCCGATGCTCACTGACCAGACAGACCTGAGTCCTTTCAGTTACACTGAATCATTTTAAAGCCACACACACAGTTTTCAGTTGACCCTCGTAACGGCAGCAAAAGGTGTGCTGTTCATGCTCACAGCTTCATCTACAGCTCATAAGGGCCACATGCTGCAGCTGTCACTAACATGCAAATAATCCAGTAGCTGAAAAATGTTTAAATTCTCCCAAGTTTTACACGTTAAATCAGAGAAAGGAAAACTGGGCAGCTTCCCGGCAGCTTACAACCAAAGGAAGAGAAAATCCATTCAGCACTGAAAAGGTCTTCAGCTGTAACGACCATCCGCACGTTTTCCTACGGAAATATTTCAGTAGAATTTTACAGCCTGTGACTGTCACCAAATAAATGTGATTTCAATGTATTTTATTTGAAATGACAATTTAGTTACAATTACCTATAATACTCAAAGAATAAGGAGGCAATACATCAGATTTCTGCAGAAAACAAAGAAATAATAACACTAAGTAAATTTAAGTATGGAGAAAGTCGTTTTGCGTTGCTCATAATTTAAGGTTTTTATAGGAAAGGAGACAAAAACGATTCTGTAAAGTTAAATTCTGCATAAGTCATTTTAGGTTCTGTGTGATGTCCTGATAATTTGGGTGGAAACATTTTCTTTGTAAAGTAGTTGTCAGTCAGTTTGGGATGTGGATTTTTTATGGAGCGGTTCCACCTTAACTTACTACGTTAAAGCAAAGGAAACATGTTTTTTCTCTTCACTAATTTTCTAAGTTGTGTTTGTGATTTTGAAAAAGAAAGTTAGACTTGGCTTCATTGTTATCAGGTCACATAGGCCTCCAGATTTTGGTTGTATTTACCTTTTTGTAGTTTGGTAACGGTGAACAGTCCTGAGCACACGTCTGATGGAAAAATAAAAAGACAGACGAATAACAGAACAAACATCATGCACATCAACAGAAAAGGCTAAAAAGATGAATCTACTCCATAATACAGCCAAAGTATTGCTCCCACAGAGTTACCCTGAGATGCACAAAGTCACTTTACAATATTTACAACTTTTATAAATATATCATAAAAATATTTAAATAAATATCATTACATTTAATTTCAAATAATAAACATTGAAAATCTGTTTAGTTACGTCCTTGGTCGTGGGCTGTATTATAGCGTTACCAGGATGTCTCCCACTAAGCCTTCATGGCCGTCTGCAACTGGTACTGGAAGTGATGGGAGCAGCTGGAAACTAAGAAAATGTGCCAGCCGCCTCTAAAGCTGACTGACAACCGTTTCTCCTGCTGCGGGGTATAAACTGGTACTAAAACCTGGGTTTTGTGTGGGAGGACCCGGAGCAGCTCTTTATCCTGAGCTGACAGTCTGCTCGATCGGATTTGAGATTGATCTATTGATTTGAAAAAAAGGAAACGCCGATTTCCCCCAGAAATCTTTGTTTCCCTTTAACATCTTTGCTGAAACATTTACACTTTCAATCAAATGAACCAAGAAAACAAAGAGAGAAGATTTACTTTCATTATTGGATTGTTGGGGACTCTCATGGACCATTTTCTGGTCCCCCAAAAATCTGTAAGTGCACATAATTGTATTTTAGCCACCAAAGCGATGCACTGTACACTCAGATACACACCAGAGTACAAACGCTTCACTTGCTGCTCATCATGACTCATATTTCTGTCAATCAGTCAATGAAATTCATTCCACTACTGTCATCCCTTTGTCCTGACCAGAGCAACTCGATCGTGTCGAAGATGGCATGAACCATATCAACCAAGACATGAAGGAAGCCGAGAAAAATTTAAAAGATTTAGGGAAATGCTGTGGGCTTTTCATATGTCCATGTAACAAGTAGGTACTGATAATGTGCCCCAAAGGTTCTTTACATATGTGGTGGCGTCCAGTTTTTCCTTTTTCTTCTTTTTAAGTTTTTGTTTGACTTTCTTTCGTCATAGTGTCTGAAGTTGTTGTCTTCTCTCCTTTGTCCTCTCTTTCTTTCTCTCCTCTTCTCCTTCTGCTTCGTTCTGTGGGGGATAAATGACTTGTGTTTAATCAGAGCAACTGGAGCGCATCGAGGAGGGAATGGACCAAATCAATAAGGACATGAAGGATGCAGAAAAGAATTTGAACGATCTAGGGAAATTCTGTGGTCTTTGCTCCTGTCCATGTAACAAGTAGGTGCTGCTTGCCTGCCTGCCTGCCTGCCATTTAAAATTAAGTATCTAAGAAATAAAACCGAGGTAGAAGTGACATCACAATGGCCATCAGCCAATAGTCTGCTCTACTCCAGCTCCTAATAAACACTGAGCCTGGCCCACAATGTGGAATGATTAACTTCAAAATCGTCCCTGTTCAGTCGGCCCACTTAAGGTTAAACATTTCCAGTCACAATATGACAATTTTTAAAAAAACCCAAACATCTAAAACAATAACGTGATTTCCCGTAACAGTACGTGACACTCGTTAGGCCCAGTCATGTTGGTCAGTTAGTACTTTTTATCTTCTTTTATTTAAATATTTGCTGATTCAGTAGCAACTCCCACATGGTTTACTGAAGGGATTTGCTAACAGTCAGCTGAGACTGAAGGAGTCCCCTGGATGAGTGATGAAAACGTCCAACGACCTTCTTTGGGCATAGCAAACATAGTGTCCCAGAATTTATAGCTCCCCAACTGGGAGCATCTCATAGTCCAACGGTCTGAACCATCACTGAACAATTGACCTCAAAAAGCTGCTAAAGTTCTTCCAAAGTTAAAATTGATTCACCACCCAGATTTTTACATACCTTGTACGGTCAAATGAGGCTGATACAAACCTACCGGTGAGACCCAAATTCCATAAAGCCGAGCTTTAAACGTCCAGTCAACTCTCCCCCACCCAGCCAAGGCCATGCTTCATCAATAAGTGCCTCTCTTCTACCAAGTGCCATATTCTCTAAGCTTCCACTTCTCCAAACAGCTCTGTGATGGGAGTCGTCTACATGCAGGTGTAGCCGCTGTAGAAGTCCCACCTGTAGCAGTCGTATCGATTCCTCCTGAAGAGGGTTTTTTCTCATTTTTGATGCATGGTGGTGGGAAGCTGTTGACCTTCCCAATTATAAAACGTACTTAGATTTAAAGAGCAGGGCTGGGGCTCCAGAAGCATCTTGGCACTTAGATCATCCTAATGTATTGACTCCAGATGGAAATGTAGCGATCTTGGTCCCAAAATGCCTTTGGCCAGCCTGGTCCAGGACTGGTTGACACTTCTCCTCATCTGCATGATCTCTACCACCACCACACTGCTCTGACATCCAGTAGATCCTCACCTGTTTGCAGGCAATGAGACCTTTCTGTTTCCCGTTGAACACCCCCTCCCCCACTGCCTTCTATGAGCCACCGAGCACCAATGACATGGAAAGACTGGCGAGCATGACCCTGTGAATGCTCATGCATGCGTGATGATGTAACTCATAAAGCAATGCTACACATGATGATGCTACGATCATGATGTTGATGTTTACACTGAAAATGATACTGATGGTGATCCTGATGAACAGCAATCGTTTTGTGCCAAACTCACATCGGCGCGTGTTCAGAGTTCATTTGTGAGCAGAGCTGTCGTTTCGTAACTTTACGGGTTGGACCAAATTTAAAGACATACAAAGAAAATAAAGTTAACTGAAGTCCCTGCCTGGCAAACGATGGAAAAGAACAAAGAGAAGATAAAAGAGGAATGCTGCACAACAAAACTGTCAGATGCTCAAAGTATGGCAGCGAACACGCTGAAAATAGGAAAGAAATGACAGAATGACACATTCAGAGCAAAGGAGAAAAACAGGAGTGATCTGTGGTGTAGCTTGCAGCTAGAAACTGGGCTAGGACACATGCGCACTGAGATATTTTTAGGAACGTAGTCAGGGTCGATGTATAAAATGGGTGCATCATGCCACAGCACTGTGTGCAGGACCCTTGTTTCTGCTGCAGTTTGTCTGCAGCGCCACCTCTCCTGCAGAGCGCTGTGCTAATTTAGCCTTTATTCCACTCTGGCTGCTAAACACTGATGTTTGCTAAGCTCCCTTTCCTGCAGGGAACTCGCTCACATGTAGGTCAGCCATATCAGATAGTGGCAGCCTGCTGGGACATTGACTCAACCTGCCTGCACAAATAGCAGGATGCTAAAAGAGATACATGTTTTTCAGCACTGCTGCTCACTGTACCTCCTAATCCCTTCAGCGTGTCTCTCAGAATTAGCAGACCCCAGATTTCCCTCTTAAAGGCTTCATATTGTGGCCGTCTGAATGCCACTCAGGAGCTGGTGGTGGATTGCTCGACTTGCAGGTCGCTCAATGAATGAATGAGGCAGAATGACTTTAGTCTTACCGCGGGTCCTGCAATACTCATACCATCTAATCAGATCATCTCTGCTCAATCAGAGCAGATCTGATTAGAAATGTGCAGTATATCCTTTCTGAGACAGCAGGAAAGTAAATTGCAAATTAAAGTTTTACAGAAGGAGATGAGATTAAAAAAAACGCAGCAGAAAGAAAGAAGAAAACCGATGGAAATATAAAGGACGTAGACAAGGGTAGCGTATGTGTTAATCATATTGGTGTGTGTCAGCAGGGACAGGGCGCTCAGCGAAGCCTTGCCTCAGTCCATTTCTATTAATAAGAGCAGTGTAGGAGGCGGCTGAGCCATTGCCATCCCGATACAGCTAGAATACATCCACACAGCACTCCAAGGTTATAAAAGCTCAGCAACTGTGATACAAGCAAAGAAGTGTCAGGATGCTACTGAATGGGCAGGAAAATGTTGACATGTGTACACAGACAGCATCGACAGAGCTCTAACTAAAGAGACAACTGTTACCTTCCACTCCATCTAGCTGCTGTGTGGAGCCAAAACAGATGCTGAATGTGACAGAGTGAGCTTTGATAGGCCGAGCAGCCGAGCTGCGATTGTGTTAGCACAGCTGTACAGACGCAAGCAGATGTGACTTTCGTTGAGAGATAAGCTGAGTCACAACCATTACCCCACTCCCCCGCCTCACCACCTCAACATGACCAGGATTCTGTGACATATAAAGACAGACAGGTGTGGGGGTTGGGGTGGGTGATGCCCATGGTTCAGGAACAGGTAAACGAGGCGCTCTTCTCTGCTGACTCCCTCCAGTTTCTTGTTTTGTTTTGTTCTCCTTCTTCTTGTTTCGCAGTTTGTTCTCCGCATTGATCGTCGTCCCTCCCAACAATGTGACAGTCCTGTACACTCTGTGTTGTGTGTCTGCCACAAGCTCTGTCTCTTCTCTGTTTTCTGTCACACTGTGGGAGTGGGATGTGCTTTACTGTTGCAATAACACAGAAGTATGACGGTTTAGGACAGAGAGAAGGAATCAGGCTACAACACAGTTCAAATTGCAGCTATGTTAAGACACGAAATGGCACAGCGTACAGGGCTTGCCTGATTCTGAACAGTATGTTATATACCTGCAATATAACATCGCACACATAAGTACTGTGTTACAACAGAATGAGCCTGTACCTACCAAACCCAGTCTACCAGCCAGTTCATGCCTGCTATGCTTTGCTCGACTTTAGTCTAGTCCCACCATATATTTATGTGCTGGTTGCATGAAACCGATTAACACTGTGTGTCAGCTACATGCTAATATATTTACATATGTGCTGCTGCAGTACCTCAAATCCAAGGCTCTCTTTGTTAGGTTTGACTAATTGGAAGCCTGCCTGGTTGAGGTAAATGGCGAGTCGCTTTTTTCAAACTGTTGAGTAACTTCCTCTTCGTCACTGCCGGTGGCCAGGATGAAGAGCGGAGCCAGCAAGGCCTGGGGGAATAACCAGGACGGGGTGGTGGCCAGCCAGCCCGCCCGCGTGGTGGACGAACGCGAACAGATGGCCATCAGCGGAGGCTTCATCCGCAGGTAGGAGGAACGCTTGGATGTGTGCGATTTTACGGGGCACATTCATCTTGTCTGGAATATTTCGAGGCAAGATGAGGGTAAACGTGCACATGGCATCGTTTTTGGCCTCACCGGCAGCCCGACTAGTCTAGCAAAGCAGACCAGCCTTTATGTAGCACTGAGATGTCCGTCCGCTCTCACCAGCCACTTTGTTAGATGCGCTGTTCTCTTACTTTTCCTAAAAGAACTGCTTTAATCCTTCATGGCATAGAACTGACAACATGCTGGAAACATTCCTGGGTGACTTTGATATGGATCCATACTGCTGCTACAGACCCATGATCCGCATTTCCCGCGCTCTGTTAGATCAACACGTTCTCACTCCCAAAGCGTAACATTTTACGCTAGGTGTCAAATCATCAACATATTACGTTTTCGGCTACCCAACACGTTCCTACATGACGACATCGGAAAACTGAGGACATATGAGAACTTAAATCACTTTGGGAAAACACTATTTCACGTCATTGCAGTGCTGGTTAAGGTTAGGTTTAGGGCTGCAATACAGGGCAGGAACGTCTATTACCGCGAGATCGTAATTCCACTGGATTTAATCCATAACCCGGCGCGTACCATAAGAACGCGGAAGGTCACCATTCGCGTTCCTCAGGAACGCCGTGGGACGTGACAAAACGTCGGGATGTTGCGCCTCGGGAGTGAGAACAGGCTCGTTAGATTGAGATGTGGTGCCTGTGGAGATCATTTGAATACAATGAACTGTAATGATTGGAGCTTTGTGACGTGGTATACTAAGGGATACACATGATCAGCAATAATACTCGACAATGCTGCAACATTTCGTCAATAATCAAGTGTACAAAAGAAAATCCCATCACTAGATCACCACCAGCCTGAACTATGAATCCATGCTTTCATGGTGTTTGTGCCAGATCCATCCAGATGTCACAGCAGAAAGTTTGAAATATCCTGGTATTTTTCATAATTTCCTAAACTTTCTTCAGCTCACTGGCAGTAACCACATACACGGATAATCAATTATTCCACTTTTTACGTAGAGTCGGCCTTAGTCAGTATTTAAATGTACCCACAAAGGTACTCACAGGCAGTGTTGGGCAAGTTACTTTGAAAAAGTTACTAGTTACTTCTTCAAAAAAGTAACTGAGTTAGTAACTGAGTTACCAGATTCTAAAAGTAACTGATTACTTGAAAAGTAACTATTGCGTTGCTTTAAAAAAACGTTTAATCCTCTGGGGTCCAGGGTACAATCGGCCATTTTTAACTCCTTCTGATGTTCCCTCCACATTTTACCTTTAACTGTTTATCTGCCTTGTTTGGTCTCATTCTTTTCAGCACAACCTCACGTGTCTGAATTTACAGTCATGTTTTCATTTTGACAGACTGCATTAACACAATTGATTTAAAATCAGACACAAAACATAAAAAACAACAAAACATAAAATCAGAGTAGAAAAAGTGATATTTTTACTGTAACAACCACACATTTCAAACTATTTACAGAAGCGGGAGCGCGCAGCTGCTTAAAGCTGTAGCGCCCGGATTACTTACAGCTACTTCCTGCACCTGAAGGTGCGGTGAGCTGAACACAGCTTCAACCGTCTGTTTGCTGAAAAATAGTAACGCGACTGCACCTCATTTTCTTGTTAGTAACTGTAACGGCGTTGTAACGATAGAAACAGTAATTAGTTAGATTACTCGTTACTGAAAACAGTAACGCCGTTAGTAACGCATTATTCCCATCACTGCTAACAGGTACTGAAATCAGCTCTACTTTTAGTACTTTAGTGATACTTAATGTAACAACGAAAGAGCAAATGAAGGCGTTTCTACTTGAATACCATCGACTAATAGAAAAAGCACGAGTCCACAGTTCAGCATCTACTGAAGGTCGAGCTACATTAGCTACATGAACAGCTGTAAATAGACTGAAAGTCAGATAAAGACGAGGAGCAGCAGAAAAAAAACATTCATTATCTGGTTCTTGTCTTCTTGTCTTCATATGTAATCAGATTACCTGATGGAGAACTATAATCCAAATCTATATTCTTGAGAACAACACAGGCTTTAGACTTTAATGTGGATATTAGATTATATCATATTTCACATTCAGTTTTTTTAATCTGTGTCTATATATTTGAAAGACTGGGAATTGTATATCTGGATATTTAACACTGTGACATTGTGATATTAATAAAGAAACACAGTGAACAGGATCCTGCGTTCAGTCTCTGCTCTTTGGAGGTTCAGAGGTGAAATATGGACAACAGCAGTGGCAATGTGTGCTGTACTAGTTACTGCAGAGATAAATGTGACCTTTTGTATGGTAGGGTAACAGACGATGCCCGGGAAAACGAGATGGATGAGAACCTGGAGCAGGTGGGTGGCATCATTGGCAACCTGCGCCACATGGCTCTGGACATGGGCAACGAGATCGACACCCAGAACCGCCAGATCGACAGGATCATGGAGAAGGTACACGCACAGCTTTTCAGCTTTTTCTTCAAGCGCACCGGGTTCATGTAATCGCCGAGTTGAGTCATCTTGCTTATTTAGTGAGTTGCCTCCTTGCAAATATAACATATAACCAGTGTGGACACGAAGGAAAAGCTTGGAAAGCTTGGTTTGTATACGACACCAGCTCAGGTTCACAAAGCTCAGCCAGGTTGGGTCTTTTATAGGCTGCAAGGTTTTCTCCATGGATATTCCAACATTCACTTACATCCCTGTTTCCTGGTTTGGTTTAACTGAAACAGTAAGAACATCGAGTGGCCACGTTGTGAGGATGTGCAAGAGTGCTGTGAACATGCCCGTAAATTTGCAGTCGATGAAATGCTGGTGATTGGTTAGAAAGTTTTAAAATAATGTCCAACCTTAAGACTTAAATAACTTAATGCCTTTGACGCAGAACTGTGCAACTCTTAAGTCTAAGACATAAAGGAATGACAGTCATTAAAATCAGGTCAGAGATAAAATGTAGAAACAGCAAAGAAAAGTTGTCTTACCTTTTATTTTCTTAAGCATTTCTGTATTTAATGGTCTCTTTGTATAATAGAGTCTTTTTAAAAAGCTCCATCTCTAAATTCAAAGCTCTACCACACCAAAAGTACAATGAAATCTATCTAACCGGGTACTAAAGATAAAACACCAAAATACAGATCTGTGGAATCAATCAACAAAGCCCTCTCATTACTTCTTCCTCTCTCACAGGCCGACTCCAACAAGACCAGGATCGATGAGGCCAACCAGCGCGCCACAAAGATGCTGGGCAGTGGCTAAACGCCCGGAGTCCGGAGCGTGAACGTCCCGGCGTCCCGCGCCACGCATCGATAGGCGCTGACATGCTTTCATCATGGTATTGACCTTCTAGGTTTGCACACATGCACATATCACCTCCCCGCCCATTGTAAATGTTGTTCTGTGTCGTCTGTCGAGCTTTTTCAAAATGATTGTCCTCGTAAAAAGATGATTTCTTATACTCCGTATATCATTCTTTCCAAAGGTTGTATATAGTGCTGACTTGATGGATCTCTAGCTCACCTGTGAAGTTTTTATTCTCTATGTCAAATATATATATATATATATATATATATATATATCTCACATATCATATATATATACATATATATACACACACGAGTACACTTCTCTGGATGACAAGTATATAATAGGAATGCTGTACAAGCTGTTTGTTTTTTCTTCCTTTTCGGTATCTCAGTATCGTCTTAGTAAAACTGTGTCATTACATATAGGCTACTGTCATGCTCCTTATTTTGGTGTTGTCACAAAAACAGCAGGAGAAGATCGATGGCAAACACGAGTCACTAAGCGGCGGTACAGTTGGGCGGGACGGCAAAGAGCACTTACAATCAAAAGGCAGTCCTTGGTCCATTTTCCTTCATCGCAATCATACTGAGTTACTGTTTAGACAATGTGCAACTAGACTCTCTGTAGCTGTATTAGACATTGCATTCCAAGTGATGTGAATTGTGCGTTCTCTGCATGACAAATGGTAGATTTTAGTCTTATAAATAAAACCTGTCTGAAAAAATATATATAAAAAATGATAACATGGCAGTAGCAAATTGACAAAACGCATGCTCGGTATTAGGACACAGTTTATCGTTCCATACTCCTGCAAGTTTGCAATAGTGCCACTCTTTCTGTCTCGATATATTTACCGACTGTGACCATCTCGTTGTACAATAATGCAAAAGGGATCAAAAAAGTGAGATGAAGTTGAAACAACTGAGGACTTTGGGTTGTATTGCAAAAAAATGACCTGTTTTCTAAATGATTATGCAGTTCAGTGATGAAGATGTTGATTATATGATGAAAGCTGAGGACTGGTTGTGTACTGTA
Source organism: Mchenga conophoros (assembly GCF_057382185.1). Classification (NCBI taxonomy): domain Eukaryota; kingdom Metazoa; phylum Chordata; class Actinopteri; order Cichliformes; family Cichlidae; genus Mchenga; species Mchenga conophoros. Next base: position 1,136,254 of record NC_140540.1, read on the forward strand.
TCATAGGTTTTGGATGCTCTGAAAAAAATAAACGTTTGCAATGTAAAGCAAAGACGCATATTTCTGAGAGACCTTACTTTTATAAGAAAACCGTATATGTAAGTTTATTCTCCCCGTGTGGTTTGTTATTGGTAAGAATAATGACAATATTAAATAACAATTACAACTATACTCTGAAACAAAAAAATACATACAAATGGGTTTTTTTGTTGCTTCTGTACTTTAGAGCTATGCACACCAAATCGCCAAAATGTCAAGTAGTTAGAGTAAGGTGATGAATTACCTAAACCTGAATGACACAATAGGTTAAACTGTGAGATTGATGTCCTCAACGCATGTAATACTAAAGACTCCCTCTCTGTATCCTGTCAGTGTGTGAAGTGGTGGACATTTTGTAGCTAGCTGAATTGATTAAAAGTAATAAACCCTAGTTGCATCCGTGTCTGTCTTTATTGCTTAGAGACTCCAATCTCAATCTCTAACGTCCAGGGTGGCATTTACCCAAACTACCGCTCACTTTTTAGATTACACCTTATGTGGCAGACAGTCCACCCGATGGCCCTGTTTTCTCTAAACAAGAAGCCAGCAGTCCAGGGATACACTGACAGTCAACAAGATAAAGCATTTGATATTCATCTTTGTGGTGTTTAGCTTTGGCGCAAGTTTAATATATGAGAGGAACCAGACTGAAAGGCAAGAAGTGATTCCTAAAGAGCCAAAACATTCAGAAATGTCAGCTGAGGAAAACACGGTAAATACAGAAGTTTCAGTCGAATAACCACAACTGCTAAAGCGTTTCTCCCTTTTTAACGACCTAAATTTAACTTTAAAAGGTTTTATTGTTTCATAATAAAAAAAAATTACAAATCCCTTCTGCTATCCTTTTTTCCTTTCACAAACTTCTCCTCAGGAAAAACACAATTGTCACATTAAAAAAGAAAGATTCACACTTTTTTCACATCAACTGTTTCAGTGTTTGTCATTTTCTGATATGTTGCCAAAATTTCCATATAAGCAAGTTACATGCTAAATATTAGCTAAACTTCCATGTGCAGCGTTAGCTTACCTCAGTGCAAAAACAACAAGCTTAGCTGTGTTTTTTGTTGAATCTACAGAAAAAAGAAAGAATACCAATCACAAAATTGTTTTGTATGGGATCAAGTACTGTTTTACAGTTGCTATGATGGGCTAGCTAGCTACTAGCTGTAGCTTTATGTTTAGTGAACAGACCAAGCAGAAAACTCTGGGGGCTAAAAATGAAAGTGGCACAAACTGCAGGTCTTCCACCTGAGTCCAAACTGTTCCCCACTGTCCCCATTTCAAAATGCCAATCTTTACCTCAGAAATTAACATATTTAAGCCAAGTGTTTCTACCTTGATTCAAAAATATAAGGAGGGATTTTTTTTGCTAACTCACTCATTTAAGTCTTATTATAGCTCAAACGGAGCATTTCTCAAATATGGGTACAAAAACATTTATGACAGCGATATCCTGAGGTTTCAAAGTGGCAGCCAGTCAAGGATGATAAGCAATCCTCAGCCATGCTTTATACAGCCTAAAGTGTATGTTTATAAAAAAAATTCTTCTCAGAAAAGCATTTCTTTTCTTTTCTTTATTAATTTTTCCAATATTACAAATACATTGTCAAGTTTGCTGTTAGCCAAGTTTAGATTACCCATGTTGGTTTACTGGTGATGGTTTTAATGGGATTAGCTAACTTCTCAGTAAATGCTAACCGAATGCTAGGGGAACATAACTGGTCAAATTATGTGCATCAAGCTTCTCATTTGAGCCAGATGTGCTATATGGACGAAAGAGTTAATGAATTAAACTGTGGTACTGTAGTAGGACATATATTTGTCCATATAGTGTACCGGAAGAATGTCATGATTTGGACTAAATGTGGCCTGATGGTGGTGTCGTGGAAAGTTTGTAATGTACATCAATGACTGCAACGTCAGAAGACGCTTTCTCTTTGGGACACACATAAATGTGAGCACCTGATTCCTAATGAAGACAAATCGTGGAGGGAAGAACAGAAAGACTCAACGACTGAAGAAAAAAAAGGTAAACCTGAGCTTCTCTGAAAACAAGAGAAAAATGTTTAAATTATTACAATAATGATGCATTTCAGCCAAGTTTAACAGAAAAAAACTAAACCTTTGTAATGAACCAAATCCACAATTACTTACTAAAATAAATAGATGAGAACTGGACTAATCTTCCTCGAGTGAAGTTATCATCAAGTTTCTTTAGTGAGTTGTACTTTCAGCCATTTGATTGTTGGTCTGACCAACATAACATTTTGTTGTATTTCAGTTTCACACTTTGTCTGTAGTGTGATTCTAATGCGTACATGTTCCATAAAGTCATTTTTATAGAACATATATTACATATACATATATATATGACAATGTCAATAAACTCTCCATTTTCAAAACTATTTCTTTCTGGGAATTGTTTCAAGGTTCAGGCTTTACAGGGATGATTTATGGTATGAACAGCAAATTCAAACTATTTTAACTGTGTCAATGAGAAGAAAAACACAGCAGCCAGATGAAGAAAAGAGAAAAGATTACTTTTAGATATGCATTTTCTGACTGTCCATAATAAAAGTGAAAATAAAGGTGGTTGCAAATGGAGAATTTGAGGACTTTTTAGTTGTAGAAGTTTCGAATGTGTAGTTAAACAAGTCCCACCCAGTAAAGTAACTGTGTTGATCCGTCCACAGCCCTGACATAACACAGCATGTTGAAAGAGTAGGTTTGTCTGTGCAGTCCTCCCTTCTCAGGTTTATTCAGGCCCAGCGATGTGGACCCCAGCCCATAATCCTCCTGCAGACACACCTGTAGAGGAGAGTATAAAGACCTGCGACTCAACTGTGTCAGACACGAAGCTCCGAGGAGTCTCTCCACAGCAGCTCTGCAAAGAAGCTCCACAGCTACCAGACCCACTCTGAAGATGAGTCCCTCTGTCAGCCTGCTGCTCCTGCTCCTGCTCGGCCTCTCTCAGGCTCATCCTCTCATGGAGGAAAGAGGAGGAGGAGAGGGCCAGGTGGAGGAAGACCACACCGTCGATATCACCACCAGGATTCTGACCGTAAACAATGGCAGCAACGAGATCCTGCTGGAAGGAGACATCCTGCTTCCAAAAAGCAGAAATGCCATTAAATGCCAGAGTTACCAGAGCTGCCTGTGGCAGAAAGACAACAACGGCCTGGTGACGGTTCCCTTCACCATCAGCAGTGAGTACAGCAGCGGGGAAAGGCAGCTGATCAGAAATGCCTTGCGGTCCTTCCACAGCCAGACCTGTGTCCGCTTTGTCGACCGTAAGAACCAGAACGACTACATCAGCATCGAGAGCCAGAACGGATGCTTCTCTCCTCTGGGCAGACAGGGAGGGAAGCAGGTTCTGTCTCTCAACAGGCAGGGCTGCGTCTACTTTGGCGTCGTCCAGCACGAGGTCAACCACGCTCTGGGCTTCCAGCACGAGCAGACCAGGAGCGACCGCGACTACTACGTCAGGATCAACTGGGAGAACATCGACCCACAGATGGCCTACAACTTCGACAAGCAGGACACCAACAACCTCAACACTCCCTACGACTACTCCTCCATAATGCACTATGAAAGAACAGCCTTCTCCATCAATGGCAGGGAAACCATCTCCCCCATCCCCAACCCCAACGTCCAGATTGGCCAGAGGCAGGGCATGTCCTACTGGGACATCAGGAGGATCAACCTGCTGTACGGCTGCTGAAAACACACGTTAGCTTGTCTGATTAGAAGTTTTCATTTGTTCCCAAAGGTTCTTTCATCAATGCTTTTTCAGTGTGTTAATATTCTCTTTAAAAAAGTCAAACACAAAAATAAAGTGCATTAAAATGGTGTTTTGAACATGTGTGGCTTCATCTGGTTAGCAACATTTATGTTCCTTTGGTCTGGATCAGATGCTCCTGATGGTTTTACACGGTGTTTGTTCAAACTTTCATTGATTTCAACGAGCACCGTGACAGAACCTCCACCATGTTTCACAGATGGCTGTAGCACTCACTGCTGTACCTCAGTCCTGACTTCCTCCATATATACTGATGATTTGAAGCAAAATCTAATTCTAATTCAGGTGTAAGAATTTGTTCCTGTTTCTTAGGGAAATTAACTCTAATATCCAGTTTTCCCATATTATTATTTTTTTTCTAAGGAAATTGATGTAGTTTTACTTGAATAATTCATAGATTATTTCTAAGTGGCTTAACAAACAAAAAACGATTCCTTCAGACCCCTGAAGGTGTGCTGTGGTGTCTGGTACCAAGAGTTTAGTGAAAGATTGTCTTGTCCTGTAAGTTGCAAGGTGGGGCCTCCATGGATTGGACTTGTTTTTCCAGCACTGGAGAATTTGGAAGACAACTCAACACCTCAAGCTCATTGTTGTGCTCCTCAAACCCTTCCTGAACCCTTTTTGCTTTGCTGAAAGAGGCCACATCCATAAGGCAATATTGTTTCCATGAAAGGGTGTACATGGTCTGCAATGCTTAGGTAGGTGGTACGTGTCATAGTAACATCCACATCAGTGGCAGGACCCCAGGCTTCCCAGCAGAACATTGACCAAAGCATCACACTGCCTGATTTGGAGATCCTCTGACCAGGTCATCTAGCTATCACAATTCAGCTCTTGTCAAACTCCCTCAAATCCTGAAGCTTGCCAATTATTACAAGGTTCAAGGTTCAAGGTTCTTGATTTGTCACATGCATAGTTATACAAGTATAACACACAGTGAAATGTAACCTGACACGCCCCTCGACATGTGCAAAAATGGGGGGGTAGAGGAAGAACATTATATATATAGTATATACGTGTTCCTGCTTCTAACTTGTCAACTTTGAGGACAAAATGTTCACTTCCCCCCTGATATATCCCACCAACTAACAGGCATCATGTCACCAACTGTCAGCAGTCATGATGTTAAGCCTGATCAGTGTAGGGTCAATCTGTAGGCTTCTAAAAGAAGACGGGACTTAAAGCCTCGGTTTTTTCACAAGTGCTTTGCATTTGTGAACTGAAATGTAACTAATTATATCCTTTCCCTCCACATGAATAAATGAGGGGAAAACACCAAGAAATGAAGAATGAAAAATGGTGTTTATTACGATACTTTGAAAGAGATTATCAAAATTAATTCCTTTAGTTTTAGATCAAAGTACACAGCTTTTTACAGAGGAGGGCCAGGCCTGAGAGTACTCCGAAGCATTAGTGCTGCAGCGTTGCTCCAGAGGAGGATCGCTCTCCCTCTCTGTGGCTCAGGTTCATCCATTATTGAGCAGGATAAAAACATCCTTGACAAAGACCAGAGGATGTTACGGGAACACGGCAGACTGTTTGGGTTTTGGAGCCACTGTAACAACACACTCTGCCTCATCATATAAACTTGCTCTCGATTCATTCGTTTTCTGATTCATGATGATAAATGTAACGTTAAAAAAATGCATTGTATGCAGCAGTCAGTCAGTAGATTTTTGGCTATCGAGAGAAGGATACTGTACTTATGAATAAACAATAAACAAATAAAATAGTGTGTAAATACATATTCCAACAAACTAATGCATTCTCATAAACTTATTATTGATTAACAGGAGCAGGTTTGTGGAAGCTGCCATGTGCCCCCACTATATTTTAATATAGTGCCCAGGAGGGAGACCTCCCTTCCCACTCCTGGCATCTAATGTATGTGGCTAGACACCAGTGGAGGAGAAGAGAACCTGTAGGTATGTATGTGCTCCAGAGGGCCATAAAATTCATACCTGCACCTCCCGACTTAAGATGTGAAGGATTGTACCTATGTTTTATCAAGGGCTCCCCCTCATGAAAGAAATGAATGTGTGAAGAACAGAGACAACACCACTGACAATAAAATGTCATCCTCATCTCATAAACATGCTCATTTATTACCAGTATTGCCACAACCTGCAATACTGCTTGACTAATCTACGATAACTGTCAGTAGATTAGACACACAGTCCATCCATCGCTAGACAGCTGACAACAAGCTGGCTAAACAACAGCAACAGCTGATTATAGGCTAATGTTAGTTAGGTGCAAGTGTCCTAAAAATCTCGCTTTACCTCTGATAGACAGTTTGATAACACATTATATGAGTTTATTCACTAAACAGTCCAACAAAGTTGCATCGATTTCAAAGGCAGTTTCACTAACAGAGGCTAACAGCAGCTAACAGAGGCTAACAGAGGCTAATAGCGGCTAATAGCGACTAACAGCGGCAAACAGCGGCTAACAGCAGCACTTACCAACATCATCTCAGTACAGACGTCACTGTACACAGGAGTGAACATCTCTGACTCCCTGACCTGTATCGGAGCCCTTTCACAAACTTTTACAGCCTCTTCCAAGGTAAATCAAGGTGGACGCTTCTCACTCATTATTAGCATTTGAGTTAAAAATGGACCTACCTTCGACTGGATCCGCCCCAGGAGAAAAACTCAGGATCAGATCCAGTCCAAGCAGTAGTAGAAATACACCCGTTGTAGTGGTTTTCATGGCTCTCTCTTGACAAACTAAAGCATCTTTGTCCTACAGCAGCCGCTGTCTTCCAGCTGTTCCCTACTCTCACAAGAACTACAGTCAGAAAAACTGTTTCACAAAATTATTATCAGTTGGTTTTGAGTCGAGGTGTTAATTTTTGAGTTCAGGCACTTCAACCTGTACATTTCAACCTGTACACTGACAAAGTGTCCTAAGCAAGTACTGCAATCTGCACCTATGAACGGCATCCTCTTCATGTATAGATAAGAACACATTGTTGTCTATGAATGTTTTCTGTCCTGAAGTTGAGTTTTGGTCATTAAAACTTGTGTCTGCACTGAGACTTGTGCACATACTGTATCTGGCTGCAGGCAATCCCCCGAGCACAAGCAGCATGCCTCGTTTTCCACACGTCCACTCCTTCACAGCCTTATTTGTCACACTACCCCTACCTCGCTCGCTCTCCAGTCTACTCAACTCCACCCCCTCCGTGCCCTAAGACACCCCCCTCCCCCACCCCCTTTATTTTAATATATTCTCCACTAGCCTCTCTTTGATCACTACTCTTATCCTGCTGCCGAGCTGTGTGAAGACAGCTGCCCCATCTCTCTGCCAGTCACTGACACAGACTAGGATTTGGTTTTGTCAGAGTCAGCAACTACACCCTGCAGGAATAACAGTGTCCTGTAACACACAGACACACTCACACACACACGCTCACACACACACGCTCACACACAGACAAGCACACACACACACACATGGTTACATTCCTATCCGGTTGTTCAGTCTGACGTCACTAGCCGTGTCTGGGTCTAAACTCCGCTGCAGGTCCATATATCAAACGATCACTGTGGCATTACTGAGAGTTGAAAAACTGTCTAAAGTCTTTCATCTTTAATAAAATGATCAGCGTTCTGCTCTACCAGGTGTGACAATTGAGTTTAACATCCAGGCATCCATGAAAACGGAATTTATGACATTTAACGGAGTTAGAAGTTAGCAGGGAGTTAGCTCGCTAGCTTCTATCTAAATACAATATAGCATGTCCTGACTGCGGGGTTTTGGAAACAAATTAAAACCTACAGCTCTGTTATCACTTCCAGCATAAATGAAGACAGAAAACTAAACAGCAGTGACGTTTGTAGGGTTACTGAAGTTTGGCTAGCTGGTATATAATGATGTGCTACGTGACCGCTAGCGACACAGCTATGTTAGCATAATATAAACAAGCTACTTTTTTCCACTCGATAAAAGTTAACGTGAGTGTTCTCGGTGGTCAGGAACAAATGTAATCGCATGGCAGGATGCTGTAAAAGGACCAAACTTCAGCCAGGAGAACAACTGAGATAATCCATCCACAATACAAGGTTAGTCATTCATATACTGCTGCATGGGCTGGGCTGTAGTTACATCCTAAGGTTTTAAAAACTGAGCTTAAATAAATGATTAGCGGTAATAAAAGCCGAGGGAGGTCAACAGTGATCACTGACTGTTTTAGGAGCTTTTTGAGATTAAATAGAAGAAAATACAAAACATTAAACATGTTAACAACACAAAAGCCATATTAAACGCAGACTACTTTAGACCCGGAAGTAGGATTCGTCACGTCATCACTTAACAATCGGATTATACATTCTTCACTATGTCATAGAAACATGTAAAAGATTATCCATTTAAAAGCCTTTGAAGTCTTCGAAAAACAAAACTCTGGCATGTGTAGAATTCCTGTTTTTGTCTCTTCAGAGTTAACTTATTCACATACACAGATACCAGGATTAGAGACTGTATATTATAGCATACTGAAAAATCGTTGTTTCATAACATCATGGTATCAAATTTGGCATCAAATATCAATTTCATTTTATTTATATATCACCAAATCACAATAACAGTCACCTCTGGGTGCTTTGTACTGTCAGTTAAGGACCCTACAGTATTAGGCCCTAAAAATCAGATGATTACCAAAGAGCAAACAGTTGGTGGTAGGTGGGAAGAAAGAACTTTTCCATCCACCCATTCCTTGGATCATCCCTTTGAGGGTCGCAGGGGGCAGCTGGAGCCTATCCCAGCTGTCTTAGGGCGAGAGGCAGGGTTGGCCCTGGACAGGTCGCCACTCTGTCACAGGGCTAACACACAGACAGAGGCTACGTCTACACCAAATTTGAAAACAGTGTTTTCATCTAAAAACGCTCCGCATCCATACTATAGTTTCCAATAGTTTCCGAACACTTGTTCATCCACGCTGAAACGTTCCTGTCCTGCGCATGCGTGAAACATAAGACAATTCGATCTGCCCTTATTTCTGTCTGCTGTTTATTTACTTTCCAGCTCTTTGAAACGTGGCGACAAAATGTCGAGGAAAAGTTTTTTAAGTGGACTAACAATGAGGTTGTTGCTGCGAGTAACACAAAAGTACAAAGTTGCAAAAGCGAGTGAGAATTAAAGAATTTGAAGAAAAGCTTTTTGGAGCACGTACAGACTGATATTAATCTTTAACAAAATTGAGAACAAACAAAACAGCTGCTGTATAATGCCCTCCGCTATCTTAGTTTAATTGGTCACATGACTGCATCATATGACTCAAATGTGTCATTGTTTCCGAAAGCCTGCGGTTACGCTGTCCACACTGTGACACGAAAACTGCATTTTCAAATGTATCCGCTTTGGAGAGCGTTTTCAAAAAGCTCAGTTTTCCTTGACCAAAATCTGCGTCTCAGTGTGGACAGGAGGCCAAAACGCAGAGGAAAATGGCCAGAGACCATTCTCACTCACATCCACACCTATGGGCAGTTTATAGTTTCCACTTAACCAATCCCCACTCTGGAGAACTTTTCAATATTTTAAGTTAAAACAGAAGTGCAGAGTGCTAGGACCAATTCTGTGTACACTATACATGCTTCCCTTAGGCAGCATCATTAGAAGACATAGCATACACTTACACTGCTATGCAGATGACACCCAGCTCTATCTGTCCATGAAGCCAGATAACACACACCAATGAGTTAAACTGCAGGAATGTCTTAAAGACATAAAGACCTGGATGGCCGCTAACTTTCTGCTTCTTAATTCAGATCAAACTGAGGTTATTGTACTCGGCTCTGAAAAGCTTAGAAATATGATGTCCTGTGACCTTCAGTGTGCATATTAAAAATATGTAGGACTGCTTTCTTGCATTTGTGCAATTCCTGTCTCAAAATTATTCTGAAAACTAGTTCATGCATTTGTTATTTCTAGTGCAGACTTGTCCCCAAAACTCCCCAATTTATCCAAGATTCTGTATTGACTGGGACTAGAAAGCGAGCATATACTCGCTTCTTTTCATTGTCTCCCTGTTGAAACCAGAGTTGAATTTCAAATCCTTCGTCTTACTTGTGAGGTCTTGAATGATCAGAATCACTCTTATCTTAAAAACCTCATATTACCACATCGTCCCAATAAAGCACTTCAATCTCAGGCTGCAGGCTTGTTGTTCTGAGGATATTTAAACCTAGAATGGGAGGCAGAGCCTTCAGCCACTCTTCTGTGGAACCTGCTCCCAGTATGGAGTTTGGAGACCTAGACTCTAAACTTTTAAGATTAGGCTTCAAACTTTCCTCTTTGCTAAAGCATATAGTTAGGGCTGGACCAGGTGACCCTCAATCCTCTCTTAGTCATGCTGCAATATGTGTAGGCTGCTGGGGGATTCCCATGATGCACTGGGTGTTTCTCCTTCTCACACCTCTTTTCACTCACTATGTGTTTATACGCTACCCTGTGTTTAATCATGAGATATAATTAATCTCTGGCTCTCTTCCACAGTGTGTCTTTTGTCCTGTCTTCCTTCCATCACCCCAAATGGTTGCAGCAGAGGGCCGCCCCTCCCTGAACCTTGTTCTGAGGGTTACTTCCCATTAAAAAGCAGTTTTTCTTTCCCACGGTCACCAAGTGGTTAATCATAGGGGTTCTTCTGATTGTCAGGGTTTTTTAAACAAAGTAGTACAACTACTTTTAGTAAATGATTGAATATTCCTTAAAGGTTGGAATCATAACAAAGAGGCAACGAGTTTCTCTGCATTTTTCCAACATTGTTTTAATTAAGTTATCTGTATTTCTCTATCATTCCACTTCAACATTATTTTTAAAATAAGACACAGATGACCTTTTAAATAAAAATAAAATGCTCTTTATTGTGTGGCAGTAGTACAAAGATTGTTTTTCATGCGCTTTGCTGCTTCTATTTTTATTAACATTATTACCAGTCCATACATGTAAAGGAGAATAAATGAATATTACAGCCATGACTGTGCAAAACAGAATCTGGGAGTTGAAGCAGATAGGGAGCGAAGTGAGGGACATGACACGAATATCCGTGCAGCTACAATGGCGGAGCAGAGACGTGCAGAGGCAGTCCAAAGGGGTGGGGCTGCTCGCTGCTACGCAGAGGGAAAACACTGCAATCTCTCCCTCTTGCTCACCTTCTTATAACACCCCATCCATCCCTCCTGTTTCTCATCACACTGCACGCTGGAGCTATTTAACGTGGAAACCTCCGCCTGATGTGTTCTGTCAGTGGACAGTTTCCACTGCACACACAGGCTTAAAAGCAGCTTTCTGTTTGCATGTGCGAGCACAGCTAGAGCTGATTTAATGGGGAGATGCTGACAGCTGAGGGGAGGGAGGAACAGGCCAGAGGGAGGACTCGCAATTAGCTGAAGGAGTAAAATAAAAAAGGTAGGAGCACACTTTAGACTCAACATCTTATTTTAGATCAAAGATATCTTCTACCTCACATAAGCCTCCTTGTGACTGTGACTCATTTTAGTAGCACACCCACAGTCTTTAAATGGAGGCCGAACACTGTCTCTGTATCCTCAAAGGCATGAAATGACCTCTACTGTCACGTTGGGCTGTGTCAGTGTAAATATTTGTCGCGGATGAGACAAGGGAAACAGTGACACCTGCTGGTGCAGAAGGGTTTGGTTTAAGTGGCTTAGTGCAAGTCATCCACACCACCCAACCAAATACACAGACTAGTAAATGGAAGCAGCAGGTGGCTCAGCTCATAATGAAAAGAAAAGTGTAATAACATCAGTCTGATAAGCTTGTTCCTGTTTTGTGTGTGCTTGAGTCACAGTAAGCTCTTACAGTTTAAAAAGGAGCCAGCACAGGCTATACCAGGAACTTCATCAAGGTGACACTTTAGGCTTTACTTCACAAAGCAGAAGAGCATATGAAGCAACGCTGCTGTAAATCAAGCTCATGCACTAGCATTACAATGCAGACACAAGAGGTCCTTGTTGGTAAAGGTACAGCTGGGCTCAGTGGGTGGGGGCCTGTGTGGATCGTGTTTCCTGGAGTGTCCATTAGCCCACCCAACAAAAAGTCAGAGGTTCCCTGACATCAGAAAAACGTCAAAGGTGAAAAGCCTTCAATATGGATACTGAATTGGTCACAGAGAGTTACAAAGACTCACACAAACCACTCACACTCTGACTGACAGCTGGGCAACTTTATCTGATTACCAGCAGATTCAAACCATTCCTGCAATGATGAGGCGGTGCTAAGAAACAAGTTTAGACTGTCCGCAGGACTGGACCACACCTCCTAACCTTTGAATCCAGCTGTGTTCAGTCTCATTACCGCAGGTTGTATAAAATCATGCACCTACTGCAAACTGGAAGCATTTCAGCCACAAAGCAGCAGCAGGCCACGGTGCATAAAAGGCCAGCTGACATCTGCTGTGCCCAAACATCCTCTAAAATCACAAATGACAAATAAAACTGTGTGTCGAGGCTTTATGGAATGGGCTTCAGTAATGTACACCTGGAGGTCATACCGCTCTCCGGTAAAGCAGTCTTGGTTGCACTGACTGCCAAATTTAAGACCGTTTTAGCCTTGACATGATGGCATCAGCCACACATGGGTAAAACCAGTGCATTCACTCATTTCATTAGTTTGGTTTACAGTTATTTCACTAATAGAATTCATTAATGTTTTCACTGATAACACTGATATTATGAAGCACACATATTAGTATTGTGTGGGGTTTTTGTTATATGAATTATGTTTCTCTTTCTCTGGTTTGGGGCATGGCTGCTTCCTGTCTGGACTCAACCATGTCAGAAACGGGGGTGTTTTAGGTTTACTTATGTCATTTTGTGCTTAGTATTGGTGTTTGTTTGTTTTTTTGTGTCCACTTTCTGGAAATCACCTTTTGTAATTATATTTATTTGACATCTTTTATGGGTCTGCTAATTACATTTTGATTACATGTTGAACTCTGTCCTTTTGAACTTTATTTGGGGGTTAAAATAATTTTTTTTTTTTTTTTTAAAGCCCATTATGAAGACATTTCTTCCTGTGTCTTCTCTGCTTTAGCTGCTTGGTCCCTCACACATGTTTTAAATCACTAATGAGCAGAAAATGTAACTTATGGTGGCTGGAATCAGGTTAAGCTTGAAAACTGTCATGACAAAGAGACTACCTTTCTCTAGCAGCTGCTCCCTGACACAAGGAGCTGTTGCAGCAAGTGGAAGCACAGAAACCACAAATGGGACTTGATGAGTCACCTCATTGATTAATATCCTCATTTTCCAAAGAAATTTTAAGTCTCAATCAAAATCTCATATCTTCTTCAGTCCAACATGATGTTAATTTTATCCGGTTGTTCAGTCTGACGTCACTAGCCGTGTCTGGACCTAAACTCCGCTGCAGGTCCATATATCAAACGATCACTGTGGCATTACTGAGAGTTGAAAAACTGTCTAAAGTCTTTCATCTTTAATAAAATGATCAGCGTTCTGCTCTACCAGGTGTAACAATTGAGTTTAACATCCAGGCATCCATGAAAACGGAATTTATGACATTTAATGAAGTTAGAAGTTAGCAGGGAGTTAGCTCGCTAGCTTCTATCTAAATACAATATAGCATGTCCTGACTGCAGGGTTTTGGAAACAAATTAAAACGTACAGCTCTGTTATCACTTCCAGCATAAATGAAGACAGAAAACTAAACAGCAGTGACGTTTGTAGGGTTACTGAAGTTGGGCTAGCTGGTATATAATGATGTGCTACGTGACCGCTAGCGACACAGCTATGTTAGCATAATATAAACAAGCTAACTTTTTTTCCACTCGATAAAAGTTAACGTGAGTGTTCTCGGTGGTCAGAAACAAATGTAATCGCATGGCAGGATGCTGTAAAAGGACCAAACTTCAGCCAGGAGAACAACTGAGATAATCCATCCACAATACGAGGTTAGTCATTCATATACTGCTGCATGGGCTGGGCTGTAGCTACATCCTATGGTTTTAAAAACTGAGCTTAAATAAATGATTAGCGGTAATAAAAGCCGAGGGAGGTCAACAGTGATCACTGACTGTTTTAGGAGCTTTTTGAGATTAAATAGAAGAAAATACAAAACATTAAACATGTTAACAACACAAAAGCCATATTAAACGCAGACTACTTTAGGCCCGGAAGTAGGATTCATCACGTCATCACTGAACAACCGGATAAAATCACTTTTTCTTCTAAAAACCAAGATGGTGAGGGCCAAAAAGTTCAGCCTAAGGCTTCACAACAGTTCCACCAACCACTGGGAGATGTCCATAGACTGTAGAGATAACATGAATGTAGTGACTATAATTTCACCTACTCATTTTGGACTCTTTGTTAACCTCAAAAGTTGTTTGAAGCCAGGAAGGACCTATTCTTGGACAAGGGGGTGGAGTGCAAAATCAGCTAGTAGTTAGCTAACAACTACAAACTACCTGCAACTACTGCTACATGATCCGCCTCAAAGAAGGAATCATTAAGAAGGAATTGATGCAACAGCACACAGAGTTGACATATAACAGTCTCAATGACAGCTGCACATTTATCAGTCAACGAGAGTCGATTGTGGCGATATGGAAGCGCAGGGACGGGAAGATGGTCAACTCCAGCATTAGAAAGGCTGTCGACTGCTTTGTGATTAACATCCATGCTTGAGATTTTTCCACAACTGAATTTTTATACCCAACGGAGTTCATTTCACCAAGAGAAGAAAGGAACTTGTCACGGTTTGCCGGGGCAAGCCGTGTGGAATATGAAATAGGACCCAAAATGCAGCAGCTCTGGTGCAGATGAGTGTTTATTTACAGGGGTGTGAGTACAAACAGCGGTGGCGACAAAACATGAAACCGGAAACCTAAACTGGGTAAACTAATAAGACAAACCAGAATGAGGATGCAGGGAGGTCCGGAGAAATACATACAGGGAGAGCGAGGGGAAACAACACAGACGAACCAGCGATTACCAAGACAGAAAATACAACTTAAATACACTCAGAGAACACAGGGAGATTACACACAGGTGGGAGACACAGCTGGGAGTGATTAACATGACGAGACCAGGGAGGCAAACTGAAAACACTCACATAAGACGCAGACCTTCACAATAAAACAGGAACACGCGGGGGGGGAACAGGGTAAACACCAATTAGAGAACAGAACCAAAATCGCGAAGAGAAAACACAAAACGCTGGGTCAAAAGGACCCAGGATCATGACAGAACTGTTTCTGACAAACATCCACTCCACCATCAAGAAAATTCTTCGGTCGCCTGTGTAAATCAAATATTAAATCAAATATTAAAGTAAGTTATATTAAATATTAAATATATTAAATATTAAAGTAAGCCATACAGAGGACACCACATTAACAGCTCTTCACTCAACCCTCACACACCTGGACATTAGTAACTCCTATGTGAGAATGCTGTTTGTGGACCACAGACCCCACAGACTGGTTAAAAAACTAAGCAACCCATGACTCAGCAGCTCACAGTGCAGCTGGATACTGGACTTCCTGAGCAACAGACCCCAGAACATCAGAATGGGAGAGCACACCTCCTCCACCCTCATTCTGAATTAGGTGTCCCACAGGGGTGTGTCCTCAGTCCCCTCTTATACTCACTTTTCACCCATGACTGTTCTCCAATCCACACCAGTAACACCATTATATAATTTGCTGACGACCCCACCGTCATAGGACTGATCGACAACAGCGATGATTCAGCTACAGAGAGGAGGTTCAGCATCTGAAGCGATGGTGCGACGACAACAACCTGCATCTGAACACAGCCAAGACCAAGGAGATGGTAATCGACTCCAGAAGAACAAACTAGGACTGGGCGATATATCGAGTTTTTAAATATATCGATATATTTTTATATTCAGGACGGGACGGACACGGCAGCTATCAAAGAGGAGCTGGTCGGTAAAAAGAAAGCATTTGGAGATTACTATTTTAGTGCTGCAATATTACCGTATTGTGTGCGTATAAGGACCACAAATGGCACCTGTAAGAGACACGATTACGAAGAGGACTTCAAACTCCAGGCTGTCAGTCACGCAGTAGAAGTTGGGAACAGAGCAGCTGTGAAGTCTTTGTTATTATGCTCAGCGTCTGTTAGTTTACATTTTAACTGCACAATTGTGAGCTTTTTGTTATGCACAAAAACAACATTGTTTTATTTTATTTATGGAGCATCATTATTTAATAAATGCTGATAATTTATTTCTGAGAAATTGTTTCATGTACATCTACGCTGTATGTTAATAAAAGTGCCTGTGTGAGATCTGGGACACAGCTTTGACTAAGAACTCTTTTTTTGTTCTTACTTTATGGCTTTAAAAAATGTCGAGATATATTTATCGTATATCGCCATCCAGCTAAAGAATATCGAGATATGACTTTTGGGTCATATCGCCCAGTCCTAGAACAAAGTGATCTGAGCACTCTACCCTCTACATTGATGGAGGAGGTAGAAATGGTAGAAAGCTTTAAGTTCCCCGGAGTCCACATCTCGGCCGGCCTTACCTGGTCCACAAACATTTCCCACCAGGCAGGAAAAGCACAACAAAGGCTGTACTTCCTCAGGGAACTACGTCAGGCCCAAATACCCCAGAGACTGCTAGTAAACTTCTACCTCTCCACCATCGAGAGCCTTCTGACCTACTGCTGCACACTCTGGTTCAACTGCTGCACCGCGGAGGACAAGAGGTGGTGAGGGCAGCAGAGCGGGCAATCGGCACCTCACTAACCCCCCTCAGAGACATTTATACTGGCAGACTTCAGCAGAAAGCCAGCATCATCATCAAGGGCCCCTCGCACCCTGGACACTCACCTCCCTCTGGTAAACGCTGCAGGGCCATCACGTCGAAGACAAACAGACTCAACAGAAGTGTTTACCCGCAGGCTGTCAAACATGCCCTACCTCCACCCTGATTGGAGGATAACTGCACTGCCAACACCCATGGACATTACATTTTAAGTATAAAGTTTAACTGTTTTTCTATGTATACTTTAATGCAACCAACATCCCTAACTCTTTAAACTGTATTTATTATATAAGCTTATTTATTATAGTTGCAACAGCACCCCCCCACTCCATGTGCCCTATCATGTGTTTGCAGGATGTCAGAGCTGCCTCCCAGAGCTGCTGTTTGGATGTGAACTGCCTCCCACCCTCATATTTTTTTGCTTGAGGATCCTCCAAAGGTTCTCAGTAGGATTGAGGTCAGGGAAAAATGTGGACCACACCATGAGTTTCTCTCCTTTTATGCCGATAGCAGCCAATGATGCAGAGGTATTGTAGCATGAGATGGTGCATTGTCTTGCATGAAGATGGTTTTGTTGCGGAAGGCACAGTTCTTCTCTTTCTACCATGGAAGAAAGTGGTCAGTCAGAAACTCCACATACTTTGCAGAGGTCATTTTCACACCTTCAGGGACCCTAAAGGGGCCGACCAGCTCTCTCCCCGTGATTCCGGCCCAAAACATGACTATACCACCTCCTTGCTGACGACGCAGCCTTGTTGGGACATGGTGGCCGTCCACCAACCATCCACCACTGCATCCATCTGGACCATCCAGGGTTGCACTGCACTCATCAGTGAACTGGACTGTTAGAAAATTTCTGGATTTAACAGGAAGCCAAAACAGGAGAAATCTGCTCTCTCTTTCTAGTCCCTGTCAGGACTCTTGCTGCAGCATTTTGGATTAGCTGAAGGCTTTTCAGTGAGTTTTTAGGACTTCCTGATAATAATGAATTACAGTCGTCCAGCCTGGAAGTAATAAATGCATGAACTAGTTTTTCAGCGTCACTCTGAGACAGGATATTTCTAACTTTAGAGATGTTGCACAAATGGAAGAAAGCAGTCTTACATATTTGTTTAATATGTGCGTTGAAGGACATGTCCTGGTCAAAAATGACTCCAAGGTTCCTCACAGCATTACTGGAGGCCAAGGTAATGCCATCCAGAGGAAGAATCTGGTTAGATACCATATTTCTAAGATTTTCAGGGCCGAGTACAATAACCTCAGTTTGATCTGAATTAAGAAGCAGAAAGTTAGCGGCCATCCAGGTCTTTATGTCTTTAAGACATTCCTGCAGTTTAACTCATTGGTGTGTGTTATCTGGCTTCATGGACAGATAGAGCTGGGTGTCATCTGCATAGCAGTGTAAATGTATGCTATGTCTTCTAATGATGCTGCCTAAGGGAAGCATGTATAATGTAAACAGAATTGGTCCTAGCACTGAACCCTGTGGAACTCCATAATTAACCTCAGTGTGTGAAGAGGACTCTCCATTTACATGTACAAACTGGAGTCTATTAGATAGATATGATACAAACCACTGCAGTGCAGTACCTGTAATACCTACAGCATGTTCTAATCGCTCTAACAGGATATTATGGTCAACAGTATCGAACGCTGCACTGAGGTCTAGCAGGACAAGCACAGAGATGAGTCCACTGTCAGAGGCCATAAGAAGATCATTTGTAACCTTCACTAAAGCTGTTTCTGTGCTGTGATGAGCTCTGAAACCTGACTGAAACTCTTCAAATAAGCCTCTGCAGATGATCTGTTAGCTGTTTGACAACTACTCTTTCAAGGATTTTTGATATAAAGGAAGGTTGGAGATTGGCCTATAATTAGCTAAGACTGCTGGGTCTAGAGATGCTTTTTGAGTAAAGGTTTAACTACAGCCAGCTTGAAGGCCTGTGGTACATAGCTGATTATTAGAGATAGGTTGATCATATTTAAGATCGAAGCATTAATTAATGGCAGGACTTCTTTGAGCAGTTTTGTAGGAATGGGGTCTAAAAGACACGTTGATGGTTTGGAGGAAGTAATTATTGAAGTTAACTCAGAAAGATCAATTGGAGAAAAAGAGTCTAACTTAACATCAATGGTACTAAGAGTAGCTGTAGATAATATTACATCTGTGGGATGATTATTGGTAATTTTTTCTCTAATGATAAAAATTTTATTTGTGAAGAAGTTCATGAAGTCATTACTAGTTAACGTTAAAGGGATGGTTGGCTCAAAAGAGCTCTGACTGTTTGTCAGCCTGGCTACAGTGCTGAAGAGAAACCTGGGGTTGTTCTTATTTTCTTCAATCAGTGATGAATAGTAAGATGTTCTGGCTTTGTGGAGGGCTTTCTTATAAAGCAGCAAACTATTTCTCCAGGCTAAATGATGATCCTCTAAATTTGTGACACGCCATTTCCTCTCCAGATTACGAGTCATCTGCTTTAGGCTACGTGTTTGAGAATTATACCACGGAGTCAGGTACTTCTGATTAGAGACCTTAGTTTTCACAGGAGCTACAGTATCCAGAGTCGTACGTAGTGAGGAGGTGAAATTATTAACAAGATAATCGACCTCTGTTGGAGTAGCGTTCAGATAGCTGCTCTGCTCTGTGTTGGTACAGGACATTGAAGATGATAACAGTGGGTGGATTATATTCTTAAACTTAGTTACAGCGCTTTCAGAAAGACATCTACTTTGATAAAGTCTACTCTCCACCGCTGTGTAATCAATTATTGTAAATGTAAATGTTATCAGGAAATGATCAGACAGGAGAGGGTTTTCAGGAAACACTGTTAAATGTTCAGTTTCTATGTCATATGTTAAAACAAGATCTAGAGTGTGATTAAAGTGGTGGGTGGGTTCTTTTACATTTTGAGAGAAGCCAATTGAGTCTAATAACAGATTAAATGCCATGTTGAGGCTGTCACTTTTAGCATCTACATGGATGTTAAAATCACCCACAATAATTATTTTATAAATCAGATAAAAAGTCTGAGAAATCTATCTCTATGGAGATGGGGTTTTGGGGGGTAGCAGGAGGAGAGAAGCTGCAGAGAGGCGTGTAAGACTGTTGCTGGTTCCAACTCTGGATAGTCATATTTTGGGGGGTTTAATAAATTTGTCCATATTTCTAGAAATGAGAGCTGCTCCATCCAAAGTGGGATGGATGCCGTCTCTCCTAACAATACTAGGGTGACCAACCGTCCTCTTTTCCCCGGACATGTCCACTTTAAAAAGTGGACATGTCCGGGGGGGCGTCCGGGGGGACTTTCGAGATTGATGAAAATGTCCAGGTTTTCCTATAGTCCGACAGAGGACCCATGTGTTTGAAGTCATCCCCGAACTGGCTATAAGTTAGGTAGTGAGTACACAGAGAGTGTGCTTCGGATGAAGCACGTGAAGATTATACTATGAGAAAAGAAGTTATCTTACAGTTTTAAATTAAATTGCTAAGCAGATAAGCTACTCAGAAACACCACTGTGTTTGAGCAGGAACAGGAAGTGAACACCAAGTGACAGCGCCACCAAGAGTCACCAGCAGCTTCAAATATGTGTTTGCTGCTTTGTTATGGTCTTTTAGCAGCTGCTCCTTTGCGCCTTTATCTGCACGAACCCGTGTGTGCTGTGACTCAGCTACAAATCTCTTAACATTATGGTGATCACACTTAAGTTTTCATGAAATATCTAAGGTTTTCATTACATGTCCAAGACATTCAACTATTTCACGCTTCTCAGCAGCAGAGATCATTTTTCCTTCCTATATTGCTTGAAAATGGTGGTTTTAACTTTAATTAAGGGCTCACCTGGCAAACAAATGATCACAGGTGTCCGAGATTGATTTCAGTGATACAAAGAGTCCTGAGACACAATTCCATCCATGGATGTAATTGAAAAACAACTTATTTAATCTTTATGACACTTAAACACAATTTGCATATTAATTTGGAGCACTGTGTAGAAAGTTACGTTGAAACCAAGCACACCATTGTTTTTCTTGTGACATTACCAAGAAGTTTGATGTGTCACATGGCCCTCTTCCTAATGACAAAACAAAAGTTGCCGACTTCTACATGGCCACCATGGTCACCACCCATCTTGAGGAGTTTGCCCCCTCACATATACTAATGTGCCACAAACAGGACTTTAATATCACCAACCATTCCCATGTTATTACGGTGGATCCATACAAACGGCCCACCCTGTATATAACACAAACAGCATCGCTCTTCAGCTACACACACACACACACACACCCGTCACATTCATCCATGTTTTTAATTTAGCATTACCATCTTACCTCTCTAAGCATTAGCTGCATCAAATCATCTCCCACCAAAGGACCAGAGATTACGTGCTGTGGACAGCAAATGCCACAGCAGACACTGGGAGGCTGGTTTAGGTTCCACAAGGAAGAGTTTCCTGCCCAGGATGAGGATGACCATGAACCACAATGTAGGCTCTTACAGAGGAGCTTGAGTACTGAGAAGAAGCTGCTGAGCTCGCCATAAGCACTGTCCTAGATTTGTGGAGGAAACAGGGTTGGAGTACGGAAGCAAAGAGGTATGTAGATGATAAGAAAGGAAACTTAAGGGTCGCTGTGGGGGGAAAGATGAGCAGATGCAGATAACTGGTGCAAGTGATAGGGAAGTTACATATGAAGGGAAAGTGGTACACTGAGCAAGACATGAAGAGAGATAGGACATGAAAGAAAGGCGATTTAAGGAAGGAGAGGCAGGTGGGAGAGGAGAGAGGAAAAGTAGGAAGGCATTTCTGAAGAAATACAAAATCATATTAGGGGAGGAAAAGAAGGAAGAGAGACAGAACTGGAGGAAGAAGGAGAGATGAGGTGTCAAAGGGAGTAATGAGCAGTGGGAAGTGATGAAGCCCTACAGATGACTCATCATATTCCACTCAGAGTAGATGGAGGTCTAAACAACATAATGAGATAGTTTCATTAAGGCCTGTGTCTCTGGCTGTGATCGAAACAGCGACAGCTGCTGAAAAGGCTGACCTAGTTACAGCAGGTACAGCACGGGGGGGCTTCTGCTACAGCCTGCAGAGATGCCGCGTACTCAAACAGGCTCCTGCACCAGTTTGCAAACTACGGATGAAAAAGCCCGTCACATCGTACTTTTGCACCAACTGTCATTTTTCTAAGTGTGACCTGCTGAAACAGATTTTTTTGAGCTTTAACTCAAGTGTGTGTGTGTGTGTGGGGGGGGGGGCTTTTCTGAAATGTAGCATTGTAATTTTCTTCAATGACAGCCAGTTGTTGGACACTCACCTTTACCTGGCATACCAAACATACGCAGGTGCAACAGACTGATTACATCGTTTTCCAGGCTGTTTATAACTTCACCCATTTCTCTTTTCAGTTTTTCTTTAACTGCTTTGACCCTTCGCTCATACCGAGGCTCTGAGCTCTGGCTAGCTGTAGCTTTAGCCGCTTGGCCTTTGTGAGCATCCATAAATCGTCCTTGTTCAGCTGGGTGAAGGCTCAGTGTCATATTGATGATGGTAGGGTGAGGCCCTGGTTGACTCTTCTGTGCTAACAGTTCAGCTTTTTGTGTGCACATGCTGAGCATGCACAGACCAGCTCGTTATGAAGCATACATGCAGGCTTGAGGATGCTAAAAATAGTCCATGGCCAGTTTTTTTTTTTTTTTTTGGGAGGGGGGGGTATCTAAGCCAAAAAAGACTTGGAGTGAATTTGGAGAAATAGCATTCAAATTTGCAGCTCCTTCCTCCTTCATCACTTCCAATAAAACCTGAAGGATCAGCTCTCACTGGCTGTATTTGAGGCCATAAAAAGGACTTGAACGCTGTTATTTTAGGCTGCAAAAGCTCGTGTTTTATGGCCTGAGTTGAGACAATGATTTTGATGGATATTTTAGTTTTAATTGGCACTGAAGTTCACTTTTTAAATCTTTATCTCTTCTACACTGTTATGCTTATTTTTATGTATTTTTGCTGTGTGTGTTACTGCAGCCAACCACCAAATGGAGTAAACAAATCAAATCAGCATTTCCACCTGCCCTTCGTGTCGTTAGGAGGCCTCAAAGATACATTTGAGATGTGGATGATTCCTAAAAATCATCCTACAGTGCGTGTGTGCACTCAGTCTACAGAAAGAAATCCTCTAAAAACACGTCTGAGCTTTTACAGTCTGAGGGTTGATCAGTACAATAGGTTGTGTATATATTTCGTGTACAGGGTTTCCTCCCAGAGAGGACGAACTCAGCTGTCAACTCGCTGACTAAAAACCTTCAGGATAACATTTAATTAAATTAGGACAAATTAATTAGGAATTTGGGTTCAACTGGGAATTAAGAACTGAACCAGGATTCAAATTAAGCTTTATCATTTTTCTATTTTAAAAGTAGAACATCAGTGATCGAGCAGCTCATCCAGCCCAGGTTTTTGTATGTGCAGAGAATCAAATTTGAGTCCTTTATGGCTGCACCCGTTCAGCCAGCCAATTCAGCTTTTTTCCTGAAAATCTGTCCCAGAACACTTCCTGTCGATTCATCAGGAATCCTCTCACCCTTCAAAACTGTGTTAAACTCACTCCCCTCTCACCTGTACCTCCACGGGTACATCCTCTGTCCCGACCACCATTCTCCTTTTCCACTTCAGAGCTGCCAGCTCCATCCACCCACTCTCGTTTTTAATCTCATTTAAATTGTGAATGATCTGTGGCAAACGGGAAACATGGTACCAGAAATTCCAGGGACAAAGACTTGTTTTGTGGCAAAGTTAGCAAACTTTTTAAACTTTTATTTTTTAGGATTATTTCAGTTATAAATAAAAGGAACAATTCAAATATAAACAATGCCTTAACAGTGAAATGTTAAAACAACCAGAGTCATCAAAGAGCTGGTTTGTATTCACCTCTGCTTGCCTCCTCAGCACAGCGGTATTCAAGCTCAGCTGATCCACTGATCGTGTCCTAAATCTGTCTCTGCTTCACTGCAAGGCGGCAAAATCTCATTGCACTGAATGTAATTCAGACTATCTTGAAAGGAGATGTGTGTGTTTCTAAAGCTGAACTCACCAAACATTCACTCCAGGACATCAATAGACATTTTCACCACACGTTCACTATATAACATTTATATAGGCGACTGCGTTTGCTCCATCAGCACCACACCTTCATCGTAATTAGAAAAGTACTCAGGTTTCACTTCACACTGCTGTGATGTGGGCCAAGTGTGGAAAAGGAGGCATTTCAGTGGGAAATCCCTGTGTGCAGTGTATTTGCTTTACCAAGGCCCAGCTCCACCTTCAATAAAAACACTGCTACTCAGACTTAATAGTTTAAGTCAGACAGTAATGGTCCACCTAGAGCTTCACCTCTTTTTGGCTCCTGCTACATGCAGCGGCTTGTGGCCAAACGTCTTCCTCTGCTGGCGCAGTCATCGCTGCCCATGAAGACGTGCACAGCTGACGACCCTGAACAATTAATTATGTCACAGCGCAGGAAACCAATGTCCTCAATAAAGGCTTCATTAGAATACGCATCTTATTCTTCTGGCTTTCTGCTATTCTACTAACCCAGCTTTGCTCACTTTTAGAAACTTTAGCTGCAGCCATGTTCGGGTGATGGCGTATCAGCATATATCAGCATATCTAGTTTTAGGAAAATTAAAAGTGAGTAATATTAGTTTTACTACCAAACTCCAAACTATTGGCTTGATAACCAACTTTCCTAACATGCTTTTTTAACTGGCTATCAGGATACTGGTTATGAGGAAGGGCAGCAGGGCACGTGTCTCCATCCAGCCCCTCTGGGCTTTTCAGAAATGACCTCTGTGTCACATGGATATGGACTTTTGTGCTACTGTGTTTGCTGCAAGTGCTTGTTTATGAATTCATTTCTGCTGTGGATTCAAATGTAAGACTTTAGGTCATAAGTGAATTTCAGCTGTGATCCAGTGTTTACAGTACTTTCCTCTAACCTCCACCAAACATTATTAGTCACAATATCACGCTCTAATTATAAATTTAAGACTGCTTACATGACGCCGACACCATGACTTCACTGAGTTCAGAGAGTGTGTTTGTCACGTAACTTCCAGGAAGCTCCTCGCTCCTGTCAGAGTTCCTGAACTCCCACCAAACCACACGCTCGGATGTTTGCTGCCTTTTGTTTTCTACTTCACTGCTGCAGTAATGCTGAGGCCAGTTCATCATAGACTGTGTGTTTCTATGCAGATATGCTTTTACTGCACTGGCCGTGTGTTTGGGACGATTGTCATGCTGAAAAGTCATCACCCATCAAATATCCCAGATGTTATTATATGGTGGATATGTACTAAGTATTTATACTATATATGAATATATATATATACTTTTATGTTATGATGCTTCTTTAAAGTTTGACAAGATCTCCGACCCCGCTGGTGGAAACAGCCCCAAACCACGACAGAGCCTTCACTCTGTCGGCTGTAGACGCACACTGGTGACCTCTGACCTCCTCCATACATACTGATGATTATTTCAACTAACTGCCAATTTCCCATTTACCTGTTGGCACAGATTTTCAGTCTCATGTAACTGGCATACCTCAAAAACCAAAAACTGTAATAAAAGCAGCAAAGTGCATGAAAAACAATCTTTGTAGTACTGCCACGTCCACAAAAGAACATTTCATTTAAAAGACCATCTGTGTCGTCGTTGGTATTTGTTAACCTTCAAATTTTGATGCCTGTTATTTTCACTAGTTCACTACCAAACACCTCAGCACAGTATTTGGCATTAATCTGTAATCATGTCAACAAGGAACGATCATCTACAAACTAACCATCGATTCTCATCTGCTTGTCCTTTTCAGGGACAGCTATCCCAGGGCAAGAGGCGGGGTACACACAGTCATAACTATGGGAAATTTAGCGTTTCCAGTTAAGCTAACTCCACTATCTGCATGTCTTTGGACTGTGGGAGGAAGCCAGAGTACCCGGGGAGAACACGCAAACTCCACACAGAAAGACCGCGGCCTGATGGTGGAATTGAACTCAGGACCTTCCTGCTGTGGGGCAACAGTGCTGACCACAGCTGGCTCAGACTGCGTTGCTAACAGAATAATTTACAGCCTATATCAGCCCTGATAGCATATTCATCTTGTACTGCAGTAGTTTGTGTGTGAAGGAGCTATCAGCTGATGATTCTGTGGTTTACAGGGACATCTAGTGGCCAAGTATGGAAATTACACAAAGGGAAACGATCAAAGATCTATAGAAACATCCACGTAAATCACAACTGACCACAAATCTTTATTTTTTGTTTGTTTGTTGTAACCATAAAAAGAAAACAATGGTTGCTGTTTGTTATTTAATCGTTTTTGTGTTCCCTTGGGGACACAAATAAACAGACACATAGAAACATAAAGGCGGATTGCTTAATGCAGCAGTATCCACACTGACAACACAGGCAGCGTTTGTCACTTTGTAACATCTGACGTTGGAAAGGAAAGAGAAGATAAAAATGTTCATATAAAGGAAATGAAAAAGGAGCATGCTCTCATGTTCCAGTCACATACACAGTCTACAGGTGTGTGTGTTTCTGTTGCTTGAACCAGCCAAAAAACACAACTGCTGCTCCATAAATGCCTGTTTTTAACTCGATCTGGTCCCAGATGCAGACACCGTCCTTTTCTCTCT
The DNA here is from genome assembly GCF_057382185.1 of Mchenga conophoros. NCBI lineage: Eukaryota > Metazoa > Chordata > Actinopteri > Cichliformes > Cichlidae > Mchenga > Mchenga conophoros. The sequence continues at coordinate 1,162,573 of NC_140540.1, forward strand.
TTCAGTAGAATTCAGTTTGTAATCACAAATCGTGACTTAGAACAGAGGTTCACACACATAACCATGAGAACATCGAGCACCTAAAGCATGGACACAGGAAGTGCCTGAGATTGTGGAGCAGCTACTAACCGGTACATGGCAAACTGCGATGACCACAAAGAAGTCTGCAGCATTTCAAACCACTCTCCCTCAATCTACATTTAAAGCTTCATCACTGTGGAGTATGAAATGCTGCTATTATTTTGAATAGGGTTCTAGTCTAGCACAGTCTAACATTTCTTCTTCATCTGGTCATATTACAATAAGAGAAACATAGAGAATAACCACAAGAATGGAGGTAAGCGCACAGCTACTACCCCTTACACCGTGGAGGACCAAACCTGCCAAAATAATAACTTAAACAAAAAGGTATGAAGTATCATGAAAAACATTAAGTAAAACATAGATCCTTATAATTGTTATAATAATCATAACTTTCCTTAATATTTACCTTTGCATTCATTAAGGTATTTTTTAAACTTTATTCCCTTTCAATGTAAATTTTACTTCGCATTTCTGCACCAGTTTGCAGATGATGCGAATGAATTGACGATCGTTGGCAGCCACTGCTTCACTCAGGATATCGCTGAGATAAATGGCCTGTATTTGTATAGCTTTACTAGTCCCTCAGGACCCCAAAGCGCTTTACATATCCAGTCATCCACACAGTCACACACTGGTGATGGCAGCTACATTGTAGCCACAGCCACCCTGGGGCGCACTGACAGAGGCGAGGCTGCCGGACACTGGCGCCACCGGGCCCTCTGACCACCACCAGTAGGCAACGGGTGAAGTGTCTTGCCCAAGGACACAACGACCGAGCTCGAACCGGCAACCTTCCGATTACAAGACGAACTCCCAACTCTTGAGCCACGATCGCCCCTATATACCCCCCCTATATATCACTCCTGCAGTAATTTGCATAATGATGTAGAACAAAAAGACGCTTTGGGACACATTAACTCATTCTCTGAGTCTTTTATTTCTATATGGTTTTATATTTTGGCATTTCTGGTCCTCCATGCTATTGATAGCAGAATAAAGGTAATAGGAAATAAAATGTGGGCGGGCTGGGAAATCATTATTTGGTTGATCATCCTAAAAACACACACACACACATGATCCTGTGGATTTGAACGACAGCTTTTCTCTACACAAGTACAAATAAAACAACAAAAATCTGGAACTTATGAGACAAATTGATCAAAAGTTACAGCTGCTGCTACAAACGTGAGCGGAGCCCTGCAAACACCTTCTGTTTTTATATAAACAGAGCCGAGACACGTGAGCCCTCTCGTGTGGTATCTATGGCAACCACACGGAGCGTAGTAAACAAGTATTTTTTTTAACGCTTACATGCACACGTCACCACGTTTTGATTCTGAGGTGAGATTCGGAGCACGTTACCGTACGGTGTCGCTACAAGCACCAGTGTAGTTATTGATTACAGTTCACAAGTATCTTTGTTTACATTTCGTCCCTGCGCCGTCGTGTTAGCTCAGCACTGCAGCCGCTCATTGTTGGCAGTTCTTGTCTGGATGATGGATGACGCAGATTAAGGGTGTTAAGTCCGAAAGGGCAGCCAGCGCCCGAGCCCTTCAACGAGCCTCCGCACGTTCATGACATAAAAGTCGACATTGTGAGTGAAATCGGTGCAGATGTTGGAGTAAGTGTCCAGCAGGGTGCAGTAGAGCGCAGTCCCACCCACACTGATCACCACAGTAACGAGGCACAGCAACAGCAGGATCAGGCAGGAGTCTCCGCCCACCTCATCTGTAAGACAGGGACCAACGCTGTGTCAGATCCTCCGAGTTCACCATCATCAAACATGAAACATTTTAAATTCCTTTTCTATCTGAAACAAACTGCAGCAGCAGAAGAAGCTCTGACTGTACCGTGCTCGCTCCCGTCCTCCGGCTCACTGAACCGAACTTTGCGTTTGGAAGTTTGTTTATTAGTAGTATTGCTTGGGGGAGGTAACCCGTCCAGCGATGCTCTCCTCCTTTTCAGGATGGAAACCAGACCGTCTGGGGACGAGTTCTGGAGGAGACACAGAGACAGAACATAAAGAAGGAAGCACAGCAGCTTTGGGGAGTTTGCTCATGTTGACAAAAACAATGAAAAGATGATCGTCACGTTCAGCGGTTCTGTGCATGTTGGGATATTAAAGGAGGAAACCTTTAAACGCAGAGTTAGTTGGTATCAGTCCATTATTATTAGGATCACTTCTGATTCTGATGGATGTGCTAAAATAAAGAAGAACTCGCCAACAACAGGCAGTAACACCATTACTTTGTAACGCTGACCGTCTCGTCCAATGAGCTGGAGCGGTTTGTGAAGGCAAAATGCAAAACGATAATTAAACATTATGTGCACCAACACTGAAGTTCTCAGTACATCCTGTGATTGTAGAGCCTCCTTTAGCAGCATTACGTTGACGTAATGATTTTCTGCATGACTTTGTGGTCTCACACTGCTGTGGAGGAAACTTTGGTGCACTTTTCTGTGAGCATCCATTCATGCACAGCCTTTCAGTCAGGCTGACATTTGAACCTTGACTGGGCCAATCCAACATCTTGATTCTTTTGCTGCTGAGATTCATCGCTCTCAGCCTGCAATTCAAAGCCGGAACGATAAGCCCTTTTCCACCAGGCTTGACGGTTGCTGTGAGGTGTTTGTGCCAATCTGCTGTATTAGGTTTTTGCCAAACTGTGTGCTGCTGTGCGTTATGGACAAACATCTCCAGAGGACATCGTTCCAGAAGTCTTATAGTTTATTCAAAACCAGCTTAAGCTGTGCTGCCATGTTCTTTTATTTGAGAGAGTGTTTCTCCTTTCAAACAAACCAGACGCCATCAGACTTTTTCCAACTGTGCTGCCATGAACTTTAACATTTAACATGCTGGGACTGGAGAGTCCTGAGCTGTAGCTCTTGCGGGGTTTTGCCATTTCTCTGAGCACTGCACAGTCTGAACTCGGGGTGAATTTACTGAGACAACCACCTCTGATTAACAACAGTCTACAAAGTTTTCTAGTGAATAATCTTTTTCTCGCTGTAAAATTCAAAATGTTTGCAAATCGTCTTACAGGCCTTCCCAGGTTGGCAGCAGCAGTTGCTTCCTTGCTGCATTCGTAAAGGTGCAACAGATACACAAACCTGCTTTTTAAAAGTGACATGCTGATAAAACTTGACTCACCAAAACGGAAACATTAGCACTTTATACTGTAAAATGCTACAGAGAAAAGCCCAACAATCAGACGACCCCCTGTGAGCACGACGTTGGTGAAAGTGGAAAGACAAACATTCATTCACATACATTTAACTTTTTTCACCAATGCCTGAGTCGAATTAGTCGTTTTAGTTTAATCAAAGCAGAAGCACTGTCATGGCATTCAAGCCTGTGATTAAAAGCATCCACAGCTTTGGACGTGAACATTTTAAAATTTAGTTGTGATTTATGATTTTGTTAGTGGGAGAAGCAGACACACAGCTGCACACACAGAGGCAGACATTATTCTCCGTGTTGGCCTGAATAATGTGTTTCAGGAGGAAGTCACGATTGGGCAAGCTCAGTATTCGAAGGGTCAGAGGGAGGAACTGCGTTCAACATCTTTGCCCAGCACAGAGGGCCCATTTGCAGTGACAGTGAACAGTCAGCCTCATCGTGCCTTTATTTACTGTGTGAGGCCACATTGTTAGCGGCGCGCTCGATGTTCCACTGGTCACAGTTAACTCTACACAGACAGACTTTTTGCACACTCTGGGACACAAATACAGCCAGGATCAGACATTATGGGGAAAAACATATGGTTTGATAAACCTTTTGTCCTTGTTCTCATCTAAAAGAATTCACTCAAAACCACAAATTCCAATCTCATAATTATACTAGAGGAAAACTCACCACGGTTGCCAGCAGTTACCCTCTCACAGACTTTATCCAAGAAGGGACAAAGCTCATTTGGAGCTTTACCTGCTACCATACTGTTTTTGTGGACCCAAAGGGACCACATTTCAACAGCAGTGGAGAAGTTATCAGCTCAGAAGCTTGGTTACCGAGCTGGACTGATAAAGGTGCACGAGATACTCATACCTGCTTAGCTACCTTTAATGCCAAGTAACTTATGTACAAAATACTGGAACTTTACTTACCAAGACAGAAACATTAGCATTATGTATCGTAAGCTAAAGATTCTTCAATAATACAGAGGTGATCCCAACAACTGGACATTTCCCTGTGAGCAAGCACTTGGCAACAGTGGGGAGGAAAAACTCCCTTTTATCAGGTAGAAACCTCTGGCAGACCCAGGCTCACAGAGGGGCGGGGCCATCAATGAGGCCATGTTATTCATCACAGCTTCATGAAAGATGCTTTAGAAAGCACCAACAACACAATCACAATGGAAAGCTCCATTTCACAGGCAGGAATCAGCTGAGGTGAACCTCAGCAGACAGGATTGGCTACGCTTTCCTGCGTCTGTCAGTGTCAGTAGTTACACCCCGCCATGCACACACACGTTTAACATTTGTTTAAAAAATCCACCCACTGATTGGCTGTAAGACAAACTGCAATTTTCTAACCACTTCAGGGCCAACATTCACCCAGCAATCGTCACAAATTGAAATCTATATAGGTTCACCTATTGGCTAAAATGAGTAACAATTTTTCCACCGGGGATTAAAAGTTCGACAGTGTTATATTTGTATAAAAGACAGAAAGACAGAAAGCGCTGTGGAGCTCTCCGAGCCCGCCAACGTGCTGCCTGAGCTCATCGCAGCGTTTAGTCAAAGCATATAAATAATTTGTCCAAGTCACACAATGTTTGTCGTGACATTTTGGAGGGTTTTGAGTCAGATTTTTCATGTTTCTTCTAATCGGAAGGTTGCTGGTTCGAGCCCCGGCTTGGACAGTCTCGGTCGTTGTGTCCTCGGGCGAGACACTTCACCCGTTGCCTACTGGTGGTGGTCAGAGGGCCCGGTGGCGCCAGTGTCCGGCAGCCTCGCCTCTGTCAGTGCGCCCCAGGGTGGCTGTGGCTACAATGTAGCTGCCATCACCAGTGTGTGAATGTGTGTGTAAAGCACTTCGGGGTCCTTAGGGACGAGTAAAGCACTTTACAAATACAGGCCATTTACCATGTAAGGAAGTACAAATATTGCTGATGAAAAGCATTCAAAACCTTGTGAAATTTGATAGAAAGGGATAGTTTCTAGTTAAATGAGCCATGATCCCGAAGCCATCAGTGCAAGGCCTGGATCCTGTGATTACATCCCCACCCCTGCAGGAACCAGGCCCCTTCAGCTCAGTGGTTCAGCCAGAACATGATGTCTTGGCTCAATAATCTAACACACTTGGCAGGGTGGACGTCCCAAGTGTGAGGCCACACCAGTGAACATTGGTGGAGGCTTTCTCAACAGAAAAATGATGAAGGTCTCATTCAGGGATGACGGATATGATCCGTGGGAGTGTCCAAGGAAGAACTGAGCTGCTCAGCATGTGGAATTTCTTCCTGCAGGCGGACTTTAATGGAAAGGATAAAGGAAACAAGCCAGGAAGGAAAAGGGAATAAATGAAGGGTGTTGGATGGAAAGTGAAAATATATTTGTGCCAATGCAGTACTGTGCAAAAGTCTTGAGCCAATCCTAATTTCTTTCTGTTTTGCTTTGAGCGTCAGACTTGTACTCGGGTCGCCGATGGGCTCAGCCTTTCATGGATAGTCGACATATTCGTCCAATCGCCCAACCCTAACTTGTACCTTGTTCCTCATTTTCAGAGGAATCTTCATCCTTGTTTTTGACCTAACACATACCAATGAATCATTCAAGCACAAAAAAGAGCCAGTGTTGTGTCTACAGACCAAAGACAACAGCAATGAACCAATTTTAAATGGTATCTTTAGACACTTTGTTACCAGCAGCTTTCCATAAAATGAGTTTTCCCCTTTCCTCAGTTGAGTCTATGAAAGATGCCTGATAGGTCCAAAGTGCTAGTTCTGCCCCAACGAGGTGATTCCCAAAGAGCTAGTAGCCCAAACGTGGCACGTGGTGTGCAGCGTGGCCCTCAAAGCTTGGAGGAAAGCAGCAGAGACAAAAACCCATCTGCAGCACATGAACAGAATCTGAAAGTCATGTCCTTAAAACAGGAATAAAATCCTGCTGGAATTGTGCAAACTCTGTCGTCTTCATCCCCATTTTCTTACAAAATATCAAGAAATAACGAGCAGCTCAAGACTTTTGTGCAGTACAGTATTAATTTAATATCTGACATGACAACATACTCATTTGTTGTCATTTCATATCCTCGAGTGGCGCTAACGCGGGTGTAAAGGCAGCTAAAGTGCAGTCCTACCCCCTCCTTGTGGGACAGTTTGGCCAGGTCCTTGTCTGATGCCTGAGGTACTCCTGTTGGCCACTCCACTTTCACCTCTTCCTCTTCTGGTGTCTCCTCACACTGCTCTTCTTCTTCTTCTTCTACTTCCTGCCCTTCCTCACATGTATCTCCGTCCTCCTCCTCACAGCCCGTCTGTGGTGATGAACGCTCTGACTCCAAAATCAAGCTGTGTTCCTTCACTTCCTCCTGGTGCGTAGTTTCTGACGTGTTGGCTGGAACAGAAATGGAAAAATCGTATGACTTACACTTTGCCACGATGCGCTCATTGTGCATTGTTTTGGTTGCATAGGTGAAAATCTAATTACCAACCGTCCCATTAGTTCACAAACACAAGGTTCACCTCAGCACCCAAAGGTGAACTCAGCAGGGTACGATATTACCACATTACTTTACTCACGCTACGATATTTTTCCCATTTTTTACATTTTGCAAAATGCTGAGTAATCCATCCGTCTGCTTCCACTTATCCTTTTCAGGGTCGCGGCGCTGGAGCCGATCCTGGCTGTCATAGGGCGAGAGGCGGGGGGCTAACACACACATTCACACCTATGGGCATCCATTAGCCTATCCCCACTAAGTGCATGTCTTTGGACGGTGGGAGGAAGCCGGAGTACCCGGGGAGAACCACCCACGGGAGAACATGCAAACTCCCCGGCCGGATGATGGAACTGAACCTTCTTGCTGTGAGGCAACAGTGCTGACCACCGTGGAACTGTGCTGCCCCTATGCTGAGTAACAATATACATAATTATTTATTATTGTATATCTTATTACTCTGTCTCTCTTGCTGAGCATGTGTATGACAAAAGAATTTCCCTCAGGATAAATAAAGTTCTTCTTCTCTTACTACCTTTGTTCAACTGTAAAGTCAAACGTTGTCATATCTACAGTTAGCTCACTGCAGTTATTTCTGAATGTAAAATACACCAAACTGAAAGCTGCCATAAATGTTGCTGTCAGGCTGCTGAACACGCAGCATGGAGTACACACTTCTAAACACATCATCATCTGTGGTGATTCTTTGGTATCAGTTCTGAACAGAGACACGTGTTTACCTTCATCACGATGCGGCTGTAGTGTCGTGTTGAGCTTGTTCTGGTGATTGAAACATAGTCGACAACTTTAATGCAAAGTAAAGGTCTTAAATTGAGCCTGAACAGCCTGAACAGCCTGGCTGCTGGTCTGTCCTACCTGTTCCACACTGATGGATGGTCTGAGTGATTCCAAACACAGGCCAGGCAGGCAGCAGGAGAAAAGAGGAGGAGAGGACGTTAATATATTACTGAACCTATGAGAAAACAACTTTAGACATTTGTCAGGCTCTCATCTGTTCTTCAGTCAAACTACATCCTCCTGCTTGCAGAGACTCTGGCCTGCAGTAACATAGCAGCTGGATCAGAGCGTGACCACCAGCGTCCGGCGTGCAAACTCCTGCTGTCTGTCTGCATCGAGCGGAAATGAATCTACAGGGCAAATCTTTGGTGCCCTTCCTGCAATATTGATATTCATATTTACACTTATTCAAATTGGTTTTCATTCCTCCCTCTATCCTCACGCATCATCGATACCGTGGCTCAGTCTCAACTTCTTGATTTGTCCTCGTCAGAGAGACAAAGATAGCAGCAGATTGTTAAAGCAAAACTGGTGCTAAAAGCTTTCTGTGTGGCAGCGATGACGGCAAAAGGAGGGAATGAAAGCATTCACTTCAGACACTGAGCTGCTCGACTCGTCTGTGTATGAGCGGAGCCACATCACAGACACGCGACAGGCAGCAGAGCGTCCCACTGTGGTTTACCTGAGGTGAGTTCTGCACATCTGGCTCAGCGTCTCAAAGTGTTTCTCGCTCATGCCGTCTGTCTCAGGAGGCAAGCTGCTGCCGCTGTCCTTCTCCCTCTCTTGGCTCTCTGTGAACACATAATTGTAACAATCACACGCAGTTTCATTTTGCCACAAGAATATGTTGTGTGTGTTTTTTAGGACTGATAAGATGCCAAACCCCAGTTCTCCTGCAGGACTGTGAGGTTGGAGAGCAGGCGTTCATGGTAGAGCTTCTCCAGCTGTAAGAACTGGATGGCCCACTGGTCTGGCAGCACGACCAGTTAAAGACACAACACACACTGGCTCCTAAAATAACATCAATAACATAAGGCCATAACACAAAAAGCAGAGTGTATTTAAGGAGGTCTGTAAGACGACCTGTGTCCCTGACAGCCATCAGTTAAAAATACTTTCACCAAACCATCTTTGCTAATACGTCAAATTTGTAACAACTACATGTTAATTACTAGGAAATTGAATTGTCGGCTGTTTTATGAAGTGAATATTAAGTCCTGACATGCTCGAAGTTATTTGGACAATATAAACGACGCACTGCAAAGTGAAGGGCATCGATAAGCTTAGAGTCTGAAGGGCAGGTAGAACAATTAGCAACTTTGGGATTTATGTCATTTGGTGTAACAACATCAGCTGAATATGAAACACCGTGACAGAGAAAGCTACTGCCAGCTACCACTGAGGGTTAAATTACCCGTCAGCCGAGACAAACGTGACACATGACTTTAAAAAAGCAAGAATCGATGTTTTCATACTCTACAGTCACGTCAGTTTTTTTAGCCGTGACGTGTTCACGATCCAAACCTCCCTTTGTTGCTTCTGCTGTGCTTTCTCTGCAGGACGTGTTTCTCTTTGCCTCACAGACTTCGTCCTTTTCTGATCAATCAGGACCTCTGTCTGTCTCCTCACACATAAACTCATTACGTACACACCACACTCCTTACAGCGAGACAGCCCATAGCTGTCACCACAGCAACAGCACAAACAGCAGGAGGAAACACTGCGAGCCCCTTGGGCCTCAAGCCAAAACATGGGGAACACCCATCGCCTGAGAGACACAGAAAACCGCATTAAGTCCACAAAGAGAAAGACGAACCCTTACTGAGGTTTTCTGCCCTCCACCTTTCAATTATAACAGCGTTTGCTCAGCAGTGTTACCTTTGACCCTGTACGCCGCCCAGCCCCAAAGTTAAGGGAGCTAATGTAAACATGAGGTGAGGGTCCGTGCTGCACATGCTCCTACACCCTTTTTCATTATAATGCCTGCCGTCTAGCTCAGTTATGATTCAGTTACAAAACACCAGTGACTGAGTGCAAGTGTCACAATGAGATATGAGCTGCCCTTGGAAGGATACAGTCCTGTTTGAGTGAGTAGGCCTCTGCAATCTAAAAGAAGAGACAGGAAAAAAGACGCTTCATTAGACACGTCATCATCCATCTGTGAAGCAGAGCTTCAGCTACTCTTACTCTACATTTGGGGCCTAGCTGAATGTATGTTTCTGTTTGAGTCGCACTAAATCCTTTCAAAGACGAGGGTCACATGATCTCCTCTACCAGGAACCGCCGCCACGGAGACGACCTGAGAAACACACAGTCACGTGCAGCAGCTTACGGCCGGTGGTGGCGTACCTGCCTCACAGATGCCTTTAAGATTAGAAACAAACGAGCAGCATAAATCACACAGACCATCCTGGAAAAAGGATCATCTAGTGAAGAGACAGCAGTTCAGTATCTGGCCAGATGTGAAGCCTTTTCCTCGTCCATCCCTCCTGTTCATCAGTTCCAACATCCGGAGTGCCAGAAAGTGTTTGTTGGGTCTTTTGAAGATGACATTTTGATAAAAAAGATGTGGTAGCTTCATCATTTTTATGATTTTTATGAAGCTCTGTATTCACAGCCGTCCCGATGATGTTGGCAGTGATATGCAGGTAAAGAGCTTGCATGTGTCAGCATTCCTGTGAACTTGTTGCAATAAGCAGCAGGAACGTCATGCCCGACACACAAACAGTCCCGACAGTGAGAGACCCCACCCTTTAAACACAGCTGCTCTACTGCGTATCCACTGTAATCTACTAAAACCCAGCAGATTCTCATATTAAACATGAATTCATTCTTTTTCAAGGATCTGTGTATGAGAGCAGAAACATTTCTATCCCACAAAATCCAAATAATTCCAACATTTTCTTATTAGCTGTGTGAGTTCTTTTGGGTATCTTTACTTTTAGACAAATATATTTAATGACACATTCAGTGCTCTGAAACAGCAGGTAGCAGCATTTACGACACGTTTCTGCTAAAGGTGTATTTCCTGCCTCTGTGGCGTCCCTCACAACAACAGAAATTCCTTGTATTTTCAGCGGACTTGCCGAAACAACTTGAATCTACACGTCAGCTGATTCTGCCCCGGCTCTCCTTTCCATTATGAGAATTTCGAGCAAAACAGCTTCCCCTTTGTTTCAGCTGCAGCCGGCTGCAAAGCAAACGAGTGCAGTAGCTGAAACAAATGAACCGTGTTGTGAGTGCTGTTAGGGAACAGTGACAGGAAAAGTGCTGCACGAGGATCCTTTTAAAGCGAACACAGGGCTGAAACCTCTCTTCTAATTAGCATGTGTGCTGAACACAGATGGGGGGGGGGGCTGCCAGGTCACTGCAGAACACTTTCAAATAGCTGACCCTTTAAACAATAAACAGACGGTGCAACCAGGGCTCAGTGAGGGACGTGCTGTGGATGTAAGCGCACTCTCGCACACAGACTAAATAAAGACACTGAGAAGTCCCTCTGGAATATTCTTCACAGGTGCTCTCAAACCATCACACACACCTGGTGCAAGGAGTGTGGCAGCAGC
>NC_140540.1:1178675-1318675 GCF_057382185.1 Mchenga conophoros
ACCCCATTCCTACAAAACTGCTCAAAGAAGTCCTGCCATTAATTAATGCTTCGATCTTAAATATGATCAACCTATCTCTAATAATCGGCTATGTACCACAGGCCTTCAAGCTGGCTGTAGTTAAACCTTTACTCAAAAAGCATCTCTAGACCCAGCAGTCTTAGCTAATTATAGGCCAATCTCCAACCTTCCTTTATATCAAACATCCTTGAAAGAGTAGTTGTCAAACAGCTAACAGATCATCTGCAGAGGTTTATTTGAAGAGTTTCAGTCAGGTTTCAGAGCTCATCACAGCACAGAAACAGCTTTAGTGAAGGTTACAAATGATCTTCTTATGGCCTCTGACAGTGGACTCATCTCTGTGCTTGTCCTGCTAGACCTCAGTGCAGCGTTCGATACTGTCGACCATAATATCCTATTAGAGCGATTAGAACATGCTGTAGGTATTACAGGTACTGTGCTGCAGTGGTTTGTATCATATCTATCTAATAGACTCCAGTTTGTGCATGTAAATGGAGAGTCCTCTTCACACACTGAGGTTAATTATGGAGTTCCACAGGGTTCAGTGCTAGGACCAATTCTGTTTACATTATACATGCTTCCCTTATGCTGGGCTCACACTGTGCGATTTTTGGCCCATTTTGAGCTGATTTTTGAGTCGTGCAACCGTTTTGGCGATCGGCCCGATTTTGGCCTTCATCGTGCATTGTGTAGTATACGTGGGGTAACAAGAAGCGATTGACACCTCACGACCAGCTCCCGATCATCAATCGCTTGGTCGTGAGGATTTCAAATCCTCGCGACCGTCGTGAGGGTGTCACCGCAGTTTATCACACTGCGCACGCGCAAACACAAATGTCAGCGAAAAAGACGGCGCAGCACGACAGTGCAGCGTGTGATCTGGACACAAGCGATGGAGGGACAACTTGTAGAACTTTGGAAAGCTCATCCGAGCCTTTTCGATGTGGCCTCACAAAATGATCACGACCACAACAACCGTGAAAATAGTTGGATCGACACTGCTGCTCAATCACAGCTGATCATGTTTTTCATTAGCAATTTAGCAAAGTTGATGGTGGTGGTGTGTCTGTGTGAGTGAAAGACAGAGAGGGAGAGCGAGCGACAGAATTTCTGTTATAACCTTCATTTTATGGACGCACAGTGTGACTCAGGTCGCATCAGAGCATCGGGCCGTATAGTGTGAGACCCTGCATCGTGACCTATGAACTTCTAACCCCTGCGAGTCAATCGTGCAGTTTGAGCAGGAGCTGAATCGCACGACTGAAAAAAATCGCACAGTGTCTGCCCAGCTTTAGGCAGCATCATTAGAAGACATAGCATACATTTACACTGCTATGCTGATGACACCCAGCTCTATCTGTCCATCTGTGAGTTTTTCCTTTCCAGTCACCTTTCTCACTCACTATGTATTAACAGACCTCTCTGCATTGGATCATATCTGTTATTAACCTCTGTCTCTCTTCCACAGCATGTCTTTATCCTGTCTTCCTTCTCTCACACCAACCAATCACAGCAGATGGCCCCGCCCCTCCCTGAGCCTGGGTCTGCTGGAGGTTTCTTCCTGTTAAAAGGGAGTTTTTCCTTCCCACTGTCGCCAAAGTGCTGCTCATAGGGGGTCATGTGATTGTTGGGCTTTTCTCTGTATCTATTATTGTAGGGTCTACTGTACAATATAAAGCGCCTTGAGGCGACTGGTGTTGTGATTTGGCGCTGTATAAATAAAACTGAATTGAATTCAAACAATACATCTTTATGTTTTCTCTGTAGCTAAGTTCCATTTCTGGGTAAAGCTTGTTTTTAAGTGTGAACCTGTCGATCCTGAACCACAGACTCTGCGTTGGGACTTCCCATGATGCACTGAACATATCTCCTCCAGCATTTACATGGCTGTTCCTTGATGATCCTGGTTCTGTCAGAGACCTCTACCTGTAAAAATGGAGCTCTTCCTTCCCACTGTTGACAAGTGCTAGTTTATCCGAGGGTGTGCCCTCCAATGCTGTCATAGGTCACAATAGTCGGTGCCATAATAAATTGCGTAAAAACAAACGCACCTATGCTCCTACGTTTAGACTTCTCTGACATAATTAAGAACAGCTCAGGCTCAGGTGAGCAGCAGCACACTAACAAAGGGAAAGGTGGCCGTTTACGTAATCCTGACAAAGTTACGCAGTTGTCGCTGGACACGCGCGCGTTCAGCTTGGACTCTGTCAGATGTTTGACTTCCGGTGTCGCGCGGCAAGTGGGTGGCGGCGAATGCCTCCCTGTGCACGTGCCTCTGACGTTTACGTGCACATCGCTCATTAAACGTATTTTCGTGCTTTTTTTTTATCGCACATCACCAGAGCTTTAACGTGGGAAGACTAAGGTTAAAGCAAAACACGCTAGCGTCGCCGTGTCCGCGTGTAAAGTCAGCTACCGAGTTTATTGCGCTTCTCCCCGTAGTTTCACATCGCCGCAGAAAGCGTTTGTTCACACTTGCTGCCCTGCCCGTCTTTAATCTGGTTTAAAATGACTACACTGAGCCTGCTGACGTTCATGCCACACTGACACCGCAGCACAGGATGGAGAGGTGTACTCACTGCTGGATGGAGCCTCTCTGTGTTTGTCTCCACATGAAGCAGCGTCGCGGTGTTTTCCTCCTCACTCTCTCTTCTCACACTCTCTCATGCTTCTTGTTTACTGTCTTATCCGGGGATTTTCACCTTCCCCTCACTGCAAAACATGCATCGCTTCATGACAACTTTATATATTTATTTAAGCGCGTGGTGGAGGCTGCCATCTCCTGGCAGATGTGTGGCACTGGCTCCCGGCTGGGTGTCCGCGGTTATGTAACGCGACATAAAGCGGTCAGACGATGCCACGTAAAGCAGATAAAGCGTGCTGTGGATTAGAGTGGGAATGGTTTCAAATGTGTGCGTCAATTTGTGTTGTGTTGTCACTCTTACTTACATTTATCAGACCGATGATGTTTTCTCCGTCCTCCTCCTGTGCCGTCAGTGATCTCATTGAACACCCTGAGAGACAGACCGTCGCTGTGTTTTTAAGAGAAGACCAATTAGATTTAGCCCTTTAGGCACAGATGTGTTGTAAATGTAAACTGTTATATTTATAGTAATGGGTCTTTGATATACAAAAACTGTAAGTATTATTACCATCCTGAATACTACAGAGCTGCCACCAAAGCTGGAGCAGGAGAGAGCTCGCAAGTGTTTGTGTGTTATGGAGGCAAATTTAAATTCATGTCTGCAGACTGTTCGACATCTGGGTCCCGTTCAGCAAAGAAGCAAAAATGGGAAGGAAAGAGACATGGCAGCCAGCATGTGGATAAAATGTCATCCTCGTAACCTCAAGCCACATCTCATGAACTGAGTCAGGGCTCTAACAGTTGAAAACGTATCGGGTTATTTATCCCCAACACTGTCGCTGTCACTGTCACTTATCAGGTCAGACGTGCGAGTCTCCTGTCGGACAGCAGACGAGGCGCCAGCTAAACAACAACATCAGCTGGTTATAAAGTTCTGTACACTAATGTTAGGCTTGGTGTCCAGAAATCACACGTTCTCCCTGATAAACATTTAGATTACGTTCTTACATGATTTGAGAGTTTATTCGCTAAGTGTCTGTGTCCAACAATGTTAGATCCACTTCAATACAATTATCACTAGCACAGGCTAACAGCTGTAAAAACAGCGGCAGAGCTGAGGCAGCATTTTCACTTCTATGCAGATGAACCCCAAATCTAAACTGCGGTCAAGTGAGCCCTCACTTACGAAGTCGCAGTCAAGCTAGCCGCCCCGCCAGCCGCACCGAAAATGTGGTTGCACTACTCTTACGCATATTACGGTATGGGTGAAGACTGGCTTAGAAACGCAGTGTTTTGTGTCCTGACACTATTTTACTTCACAATCCACTCCCAGTTTTAGTGTATCTCCACTTTCCCCCCTGTGATCCACAGCCCAAATTACTGTATGATTCAGAGAAAATTAACAATAAAATTTACCCAATTTACTCAACTATACTTTTAATGTCCTCATCTTTGAGCTCAGATTACAGGAAAACTGAAAGAGGTGACGCAGATATCTCACTGGATTATGACTCTGGGTGACCCCCACTCTGCACCCTGTGATCCACAGCCAAAATTACTGTACAGTTTTTGAGAAAATTCATAGCAAAATCTTCCCATTGTGCTTTACTGTACTCCACATATTAACATCTTTGAGCTCCGATTACAGGAAAATTGTAAGAGGTGACGCAGATATTTCACTGGATTCTGACTCTAGGCTGTCGCCACTCTTCACCCTGTGATCCACAGCCAAAATTACTGTACGGATTTCTGATAAAATTAAATCCTATTCCATTACCAAACAAAATGAGTTCATTGAAGTATTTGCTTAACTACAAGAAATGTCTTTCCACACACAATTTAAATTTTTCAAAATGTCATTCACACACCACCTCAAGTATCAACTTCAGTTTTAGACATTATTTATTCAGTGCTTAATCACAACAATAGTCAACTTAAGGCACTTACATAATAAGTTAAACCTTACAATAATACATACAGAGAAAAACCCAACAATCATATGACCCCCTATGAGCAACAGTGGGAAGGAAAAACTCCCTTTTAACAGGAAGAAACCTCCGGCAGAACCAGGCTCAGGGAGGGGCGGGGCCATCTGCCTCAACCGGTCAGGGTGAGAAATTACATTTCTCATATTACTGATTTCTCATATTACTACTACACAGTTTAGATACACTCAACAAAAATATAAACGCAACACCTTTGTTACTGCTCCCATTCCCCATGGGATGGACGTAGAGACCGAAAATTCATTCCAGATACACAATATAACCATCCCTCCCAAACAGTGGTCACAAATCAGTCCAAATGTGTGGTAGTGGGCACATCTGCTATATTGAGATAATCCATCCCACCTCACAGGTGTGCCACATCAGGATGCTGATCTGACATCATGAGTAGTGCACAGGTGTACCTCAGACTGCCCACAACAAAAGGCCACCCTGGAATGTGCAGTCCACACATTTGGACTGATTTGTGACCACTGTTTGGGAGGGATGGTTATATTGTGTATCTGGAATGAATTTTCGGTCTCTACGTCCATCCCATGGGGAATGGGAGCAGTAACAAAGGTGTTGCGTTTATATTTTTGTTGAGTGTATCTAAACTGTGTAGTAGTAATATGAGAAATCAGTAATCTGAGAAATGTAATTTCTCACCCTGACCGGTTGAGGCAGATGGCCCCGCCCCTCCCTGAGCCTGGTTCTGCCGGAGGTTTCTTCCTGTTAAAAGGGAGTTTTTCCTTCCCACTGTTGCTCATAGGGGGTCATATGATTGTTGGGTTTTTCTCTGTATGTATTATTGTAAGGTTTAACTTATTATGTAAAGTGCCTTAAGGTGGCTATTGTTGTGATTAAGCACTGAATAAATAATGTCTAAAACTGAAGTTGATACTTGAGGTGGTGTGTGAATGACATTTTGAAAAATTTAAATTGTGTGTGGAAAGACATTTCTTGTAGTTAAGCAAATACTTCAATGAACTCATTTTGTTTGGTAATGGAATAGGATTTAATTTTATCAGAAATCCGTACAGTAATTTTGGCTGTGGATCACAGGGTGAAGAGTGGCGACAGCCTAGAGTCATAATCCAGTGAGATATCTGCGTCACCTCTTATAGTTTTCCTGTAATCTGAGCTCAAAGATGAGAATATATAGAGTACAGTAGAGTAAATTGTGCAAAGTTTACTATGAATTTTCTCAAAAACTGTACAGTAATTTTGGCTGTGGATCACAGGGTGCAGAGTGGGGGTCACCCAGAGTCAGAATCCAGTGAAATATCTGCGTCACCTCTTTCAGTTTTCCTGTAATCTGAGGTCAAAGATGAGGACATTAAAAGTATAGTTGAGTAAATTGGGTAAATTTTATTGTTAATTTTCTCTGAATCATACAGTAATTTGGGCTGTGGATCACAGGGGGGAAAGTGGAGATTAACCAAAACTGGGAGTGGATTGTGAAGTAAAATAGTGTCAGGACACAAAACACTGCGTTTCTAAGCCAGTCGGCACCGATACCGTAATATGCGTAAGAGTAGTGCAACAACATTTTAGGTGCGGCTGGCGGGGCGGCTAGCTTGACTGCGACTTCGTAAGTGAGGGCTCACTTGACCGCAGTAAATCTAACCGGCCATCAAGGCAGATAACACACAACAACTATTTAAACTGCAGGAATGTCTTATAGACATAAAGACCCGGATGACCGCTGATGTCCTCCTAAATTCAGATCAAACTGAGGTTCTTGTACTCGGCCCTGACAATCTTAGAACCAGATGTTTACTCTGGAACATGATGAAGAGGCATTTTTTTAAAAATGTATTGACAGCAATGTTGAACATTATTACACAGGAAAAAACAACTACACGTAAGATAATGACACTGTGACGCCTCTGCCTTTGTAAACAGAGGGACAGTAACTGTGTGTAAAACCTGCAGACAGTCAGATTAACAGTATTGTGTCTCTATCATTCTGCAATTCATCTCATGTAAACAGTAACGTGGCCACAGCGTGACGTGAAAAAAGCACATACCTTTGACGTTGCCTGAGGAACTCTGTATTCCTCGTCCACACGTAAACGCAAAAAAGGAGTTTAAAAAAATCTCAGTTTTCGGTGATTCGAAACATCGTTTACGAGGACGAAACAGCTGCGTTTTCAAAAATACCCGTGTAGGTGCGGACGCAGCGTAAAAGAGTTAGTAGTTTATTTTATTACTACCTGTAATTTATTGCAGATTACTTGTATTTGTTTAATTGTTTACTAAATATTTGAGGTGTGAAATAAATCGCAACGGAGCAAAATATGCGCGCGTGTGGTTGGAGGGTGTGTTTGCGGGGGGGCAACATTTTTCTTGTAAAGCAAAGCGGGGCCAGCAAAAAAAGTTTGGGGACCACTGGCCTACGCTAACTACAGATGAACAGCTGTCTGTCCTGTAGCAGCAAAGATCTGCACTGTGAGCGGGAGGGATAAAACTATTTGGTTTAACTGCGGTCTGAAATCTACTGACATCTAGTGGTGAGATTTTACACATTCTGCCTACATTTAGCTCCCTAAACATCTGGTGATGGTATCAGCCCCCAAACACAGAGTCTGATAAGGTTTATTATAAATGTGCCCTCTCAGCTTTCTTTATGGGGAGGCTTTAAAATTCAAGTTTCTCAGAGACAGAAATAGCACCTCTTTTTCCACCTAATGAGCCAAAGTGATGCAGTTCCCATGACATCTTAAAATAGTCACATTTAAACTCAGCGTTTAAACTGGCTCAGGATCAGTTTGTGTTTGTAGTGGACAAACTGCCTCCAAATATGGAGACATTTCTAGAAAAAATAAAATGATATAAAACACATTATTCAGTTTTAAATGAGCTATGGACGTTAACCAGGCGTACGGTGTGTGTGTGTGTGTCTCAGATGAGGCTGAGCAATGAGGAAGTGGAGCAGAAAGAGAGGAAGGGCAAAGTCAGGGAAGGAAACACGTGTGTGTTTCCAGTGTTCTTCTTTAATGATGCTGACTTTATAATAGGGCACCCCCAGGGCTGAACATGGCTTGGTGTCATTACCTTTTCATTTGACAACTCAAAAACCCCTTCCTGTTTTCGATGTTGCATGGCGTCATGGCACTCACACACGCACTCACACATGCACTCACACACGCACTCACACGTGCACTCACACGTGCACTCACACGTGCACTCACACATGCACACACACATGCACTCACACACGCACTCACACACGCACTCACACATGCACACACACACGCACACACACACGCACTCACACACGCACTCACACACGCACACACACATGCACACACACATGCACTCACACACGCACTCACACACGCACTCACACACACATGCACACACACACGCACTCACACATGCACTCACACACGCACTCACACACGCACTCACACACGCACACACACATGCACTCACACACGCACTCACACACGCACACACACATGCACTCACACATGCACTCACACACGCACACACACACGCACACACACATGCACTCACACACGCACACACACACGCACTCACACACACACGCACTCACACACGCACTCACACATGCACTCACACACGCACACACACATGCACACACACATGCACTCACACACGCACACACACACGCACTCACACACACACGCACTCACACACGCACTCACACATGCACTCACACACGCACTCACACACGCACTCACACACGCACTCACACACGCACTCACACACGCACACACACATGCACTCACACACGCACTCACACACGCACACACACACGCACTCACACACGCACTCACACACGCACTCACACACGCACTCACACACGCACTCACACATGCACTCACACATGCACTCACACACGCACTCACACATGCACTCACACACGCACTCACACATGCACTCACACATGCACTCACACACGCACTCACACACGCACACACACATGCACTCACACACGCACTCACACACGCACACACACATGCACTCACACATGCACTCACACACGCACACACACATGCACACTTAAAAACAGGCTCTGGTGACCAGTAAGGACAAGATCCCAGATGTGATGGCAGCAGGAGCAGCACAGCACTTTTAATTTTTGCAAATCAAAGGATGCACAGTCTCTGCACACATGAAACATAATGGAGTGCTGTGCTCATTTATTCACAGTGACAACAACATGCTGATTAATACGATTCACAACAACAAACATCCAGCGTGTGTGCGTGTGTGTGATTCCCGTATATTTAAACGCATCGACCCAGGTAGACATCCCAGCACTGCTCACCGATCACTTTGGGTTGTGGCTCGGAGCCACAGGGCTCTTCAGACACCGTGACGTTATTCCTTTAAAGTAATTACTCCTCCATTACACTGTCAGTAGAATCTGCATTCTTTTATTCTACTTCCAATCACTTACTAATGTGTTTTACAGTCAGTGTATTGATCACCGACCTCTCTGTTGGTGTAACTTACACAAACACTACCGTTGTTCCCTTATGGCTCATTCAACAGTTCACTGAGATCCCTGCTAAACATTTACTTATTTACATTAGTTACAAATAAGGAAATGCACTACTTTTGTAGTTTTAGCACCAAAATCTATTTACACAATGGCATCATTGGTGGCATAATATTCCCTTTTTGTGAAAGCTGCACCGCCTTCTGCTCTACGATGGCTGATCACGTTGCTACTCAAAGACATCGTGTTGGCTGAGTACATGATTGGTTTGACCAATCAAATCAAGAAGAACAGCAAAGCACATGAAACTTGAAGAACATAATCGTCACATTCAGTTGCATTTCCCTCGCTTTGCTCTGTTTGTTGTAGAAGGACAGTTTGAGGTATTGTAAATGTTTGCATCCAGTGGAACAGCTGTGGCTCAGGAGGTAGAGAGGCCAGTCCACTAATCGGACGATCATTGGAGCCTTGACTCCAGTCAGCATGTCAAAGACAATTGGAATAAAGCTTTGTGTGAAAATGGCTTTAAGAAAAGCACAATTTGGATCGTCCACTTATCACAGTTTCTCATTAATTGCTTAGCAGAGTACAAAAGTGCTTCATTTGGAGCTGTAGTTGCCTCCTGAGCCGTTTTGCACAGATGTGTAGATGGTATTCACATAAATGATATTGCTGAGCCTAAAGACTTCCCAGAGAACCAGGATCTAATCCCTCATTTCTACGGTCGCAGAGCCTTTTGAGAACCAGAGCACATTTTGACAGGTTTGAGTGCCAGTTGTTGTGTAGTGTTATTATCAGACGTGGAGTCATTTCTTTGAGAACCATGGCAGACACAGACTTTGGACTGCTTCTGTTTCATTACACATGATAGGCTCTCCCGTTGTCCAACATTGGAGCCAGCAGTTTTGTGGTACCGAGCTCGTTAGCACCAAAATATTTTAGCATTAGATGCTGCTTGAACGTGATGGCTTTAAATATACTGCCATCTTTATAGGTTATTTAACTGCAACTACTGTCTGGAAAACATGAAGTAAAGGTTAGTTGGATTTTTTTGAAAGTCTAAAATGCCGCAGAGGAATTCCCACCAGGGGACCGGAGGCAGTGTGCTACTTCAAAACATAACAAGTGTATACATGAGGTGATCTCACCTCTGTGTCTTGAGTGCCGAGATAACTTCATGGATAATCAACAAGTTCTACATAATAGTCTAAAAGAAACATATATGTCAGCCAGTAGGTCAGTATCTCTCTGTGAATCTATGATCTGCCATTTTTCGCCGTCTCTTCTTACGCCGTCTCCCGGCGACACCATCAAAGCAGGTGACCATCATGACGTTGGCCTTGCAGAGGCTGACCTTGCGCTCCAGCCGCGCCGTCACCAACTCAAGTGCTTCCAGATGCTCCAGGGAGTCCACCTCGAACGTCTGCCATAGGTCGACTGGGGAAGGACAATAAGGGTCAGTGTGCCGCGTATACTTCTGTGTGTTACTGTATGAGCAAAAAGGAGGATGAATGAAATCGTGGAGGTCAAAGTTCACATGGTAGATTTTTCTCAGACCCACAAAAGTCATCATTGCATTACAAAACATTCTCATACTGTAAGAACTGCTTTGCCAGCAGGGCAGTTTGTTGGTGTGACAGCCTCTTATTCCTTAACAGCATCACGTGCTCTGTGATTAAAGCATAATATAAAATGTCACATACTAATGGTGCTAATGAGAAGTGTGGATGCTGCTCCTGTAAAAGGAGGCTACAGCCTGCTGCATATAACAAGCTGATTACTTGCTTATTCACTGAAGTGCGAGCTCAGATGATTAGTCATTGAACCAGTTAATCAGCTGATTGCTCATGTTTTAATCATTTCAGTCACCTTTCAAGCAAAATCACCCAGTTACAGAATTATGTCTTCATATTTATTTTATGGCTAAACTATACAGAAATGTTACAACAGGTCCTACAAAACGATACGATACGAGATGAGATGAGATGCTCTCCATCTGTGTGCAAGCCTAGTACGAGCCAGAACAGTAAAGTACATTTGTATTGTAGCCTGTGTTTTATAGCCTATAATGGCTGAGAGACCAGTGTATAAGCTGTGTACCAGTATGTCAGTATGTTGGCACCAGATTTGCCAGATACACATTGCATAGCTACGCTAGAGTTAGCTCGCTAACCAGCCCGGGTGTTTATTATGGTGTGAACACAGACTGTACATAAAAGATGAACATAGCTTCTGAGTCTAAAAAATGAAGCCATTGAGGAAGTGCCTTAAACCTGTATTACCTATCACGGCCAGCAGAGGCGTCCCTGTGGGTACATACATGTTATAATGAAGTCTTCTCTGTTCTCTTGCTCTAACACCATTAAATGTATTCTCCTGTTAATTATATGGACTCAGCTGCTACCAACAAGTCTTGATGACTTTAACACTATGGTCCTTCTCAGAGTCAGAAAGTAAAGTCCAGTGACTCAGGGTAAGCCCGGAGGCTAGCCTGAGTGTGCAGCGCTCCTCGATTTCACGGTCAGGTCGGCCACGCATAGCTTCTGGTTTCAAAAGTTAAGATGAAGGTAGTGAAAGGTTAAGGTTCACAACAGGACTTCATTGATACTGAGCGACTGCTGATGGATATGTCCGTGTTTTTATATCGCCTGTGTGAAGTTTTGCTACCTAACACCGTGGCTAGCTGGTTAAGCTCAGGACGCTTGCTCATTATCAGTGTCACTGGCAAAGTACTATGCAAAGATATATATACAGTCCTTAAACTGAAACGGGCTGTTTTACACCTGGAAAAAACCCAAAACAGAAATCAAAGTTCCAAACATGAACTCAGTGATGACGATGGCTCCACCGTTGTTGTTGATCACGCCAAAAATTGCCTGTTTCAGTTTGTTTTTAATGAACTTAATGCCCATTTCCTCCTCTTGCTTGTTGCCATTTTTCAACTGGTCTTAAGCTTTTAGGACTGTATATATTTGCTGGTGACCAGTGGACTCGTTTCTGTTAGATATTGTTGCTCATTGTTGTCGCTGGAACTGAGAGAGACATTAATGGAAGGCAGGGAGAAGTGTGGAAGCCAAAGGCTGTTCGAGGAAGCTAAATCTAGATGACGACTACTCTTTTCAGATATTAGCAATAACAGTTACAGTTAGTTTTTAAAGAAACTCCACTGACACTCGTGGTTCCACATGGCGGGCTCCAGCATGAGGCGGCGTTTGGCCAGCTCCAGCTCTCTCCTCAGGTTGTTGTATTTGGCTCGGACTTCGGAGATCCTCTGCTGACGGTGCTCCAGGAGCTTCAGCTTGGCGCTGAAGCATGTGGGCCCCTGAAAGCAGAAACACAACCCTTTTCACTTTTTTTATTTATTCAAAGATTTTTAAAACACAGCTGAAATTAAGTAAATTTAATTTACTCTCACCATTTAAACAATGAGCCCTGGAATACTGTATATGAGTACTTTGTAGGTTTTAATGAAAAACAGCATCCACCTCTCAGCTGCTCTTCATATAAACATCATGTTAGGGCAGAGATGGGGGGAGCATGGCAGTCGTTTGGGGGTGGGGGGAGGGGGGGTCAATAAATCCATATTTACAGTTTTTAAAATCTGGTGTTTTACCTCCATTCTGCTCTGCTTGTTCTACGTCTTTGTTCGCCGCTGCAGCACTGACCCAGTTTACCCCATGTGGTCATTAAAATTGTATCAAAGTTGCCTGAGACTGGTGGAGGCAGGGAGGCGTCTCACGGGGCCAGACCTCTCGTCGTGGGACATTACGTCACCACATGGACCCTGTTTTGCTATCAAGCGCATTTTAAATGCCAGACGGTCTTTTATGCGAGGTTTACACAGTCAGCTTATCAAGCATGCTCTTCTTCTGCAGCATCGTGCAAAAATACTCCCACGAGTGGGAGATGTTTGGTCTCCTAAGACATTTCTGTCTATGATTTACTCACGACGGACTCCTTTTGTATTTCTCTCCCATTTAATATGTTTACTGGATTCATATTCTTCGGACTACGTTGCAGAAGGAAAAAATGTGCCACATTTATCATCAATCATATAAGAAAACAAAGTTTTATGAGACACACATTACATTTAAAATGGGTGGAAATGAATATATGTTAAAGGTATGAAGACCTTGTAGCTGCTCAGTACAAACACAGGGTTAAATTGTGATTTGCTCAATAACTCGACTTCCAGTTTTTGGAATATAATTTTCATGAGTTAATCTATGACCTCGAGACACTGGAGGCACCTCATTATTACTGTCAGTAGTGCGTCGTTGTTGTTTTTAAGCACTTTTTGCTGTTTAAAAATACTGTAAAGTATTTGTGTTTCTTATGTTGTAAATTTGCTCGGGACTCTTATTCCTTGTTTATTCTAAGCTTTGTGGGAACCTGCACGCTGTCTGTCACTTTGCTGCTGTAACGCGTGAATTTCCCCAGTGAGGGACAATAAAGGATATTTCTATTTTATTTATCTTATTCTACTCTTATTCGCTGTGGTCTGTTAAGTTGACACCATAGCTGAGGTTTCTCGCCTCACAATATCTGCGGCGTCTCCTCAAATCTCTGCAACAGAGACGGCAGATCATTTCAATTTATTCCATTTAATATATCAAAAAATGATATTGTGGCAGCATTAACGCCGGTCCTTTTATTCCATAACAAAAAATGGTTACTTACCATTTCGAATACAAAAAGAGAACTAACTGAGTTCTACGTCACAAACAAAACAACAACCACAATCCTGTTTTTGTGGCTGTTCTCGCTCGTTGCTCGCAGAGGTTATAAAGGTCATACTGTTTATTATGTAATGCCCTTTAACCTCCAACAAAAAAAAATCAAAATAAACCCAGCACCTGTTTGCCAGCACCTGCTCTTTCCTGCATCCTCTGTACATTGTCGATCTCATAGACCTTGATCTCGTAGGCCTCTGGGATTCCTTGATCCATCCAGCGAGACCGCAGACCGCTAGCCGAGCGTCTCAGGGTCAGAGGTGAATCATGGGAAAGGTGGCGCTGCTGAGTACCTGGAGCCAAGAGCGCCAACACATGTAAGGCAGAAGCACATGTTAGTGGACTTTTCTTGGTTCTTAATGTGAGTGTTGAGCATTAAATAGAAAAGTCACAGTGAGTCACACATTTACAGACGAGGCAGCTACAGCAGGAAACGATTCATGAGCTGCCGTATGTGGTTCCTGCTGGAACAACAGTTTGCCTCGGGCCAAAGTGCAGCCGCAGAGCTGCCAGAAGTCAAGACCGGAGACACAATTACTGCAACTCTCAGTTTGAGTCAGTCTGCCAGTGCAGGAAAAGATAGTGAGTGCTTTATGTTTTCAAACTGTAGCTTTTAGTTACAGAAGAGGACACATGAGGACAAACTGAGCGCACGCACAAAAAGCAGTTAACAGTGTATTATTTCAGGGGACTATTTAAGAGTCATATACTTATTCAAGTCGTGTCTCCTCTGCTGTTCCATCATCATCACAACAGTGAGTGTGTTTGCAACATAACTCTGTTAGCGTGCATAATCACGCACACACCCCTCTGTGTAACACAACCACACAAACGTTTTCTGTTTCCACCAGTGAGAATCCTTCCTGGGTTCATGTATTAATGATGCGACTTCCTACACAATCTGGCTTTTAATGCCAGCGAGGAAACTGGGTCTGGCTGCGTCCAGCACACATGTCGTCTTTCATTAATGTCACATTAATATGTTATGCAGTCAGATTATGAGCCAGCCATGTCACCATGAAGCTGGCGTTGGCGAACAGCGGCGCTAACGTTTGCATAAGAACGTCTGCTTTGAGCTTCTGTTGGTTTGTTTTTGTTTGCTTTATAAATCAAACTTGAAAACTTTCCAAAAGTGAAAGTCATTTAATTCATTACATAAAAATCGTAGGCGCTCTCACCTGTACCACCTCGTCTCCGAGACGGCCGGCCGCTGCGAGCCGCGCTGAGGAGGGAGCCGCTCCTGTCGCTGACTGAGTCTCTGGCTGAGGTGCTGCTGCCTGTGGCCTCGCTGTCCCTCACCATGCTGTCATAGCCACTGCTCACCAAACTGTTTCTGTTAGAAAAATGCAGGGATGTCTTCCCCATAGCTGGTGGTAAATCGCCGCTCAACACGCTGGTGGTGTCACTTGCGTGCCCACTCAGGTGATCGGGCATGCGGGGAGATGTCAGTTGACTGTACGGGGAGGGCAGTGAGGTCGTTTGGTCCGATCCTCCTGTAGTGGGACTGGGGGCCCTCTCCTTGAGAAAGTCTGAGAGGCGACCGTTAACAAATCCCTGAATGGCAGATTTTGTGGATGAGGATGTGGAGCTCTGGCTTGGAGTCCGGCTGATAGAGCGATGAGACCGTGGAGGGGAAGAGGGGAAAAAGGAGGATGTGCGTTCGTGGCTGACTGTTTTACTGTCTGGAGACAGACTGGCACTATGATTGATGGAGTCCTGCAGGGTTTTGTGGGAGACGCCGGGGTTCTTGATGCTAGGAGCTGACGATCGACGGACTTTGGGGCTAGACGTCTTGAGCTTTCCCACAGCAGAAAGCTTGGAGTGGATATGCCTAGAAGACTGAGTCGCAGGGTTTTCAGACGGGAAAAAATGATGTTCAGACCGAGGATTTTTCCTCGGGCTCCTGCTGGCCCTCGGAAAGGTACAATCTCCCTCAAAATTGCCTTTATAGCCAGACTTACAAGCTCCTTCAGTACTTCCCCTGGAGCTTCCCCTGGAGCTCACAGAAGCGTTGCTGCCGCCTCTTTCTAGGGCTGGAAAGTCTCTTGGGATCCGCCCGAGAGAGCTCGTCCGTCTAGCCAGCTGCTGTAGTTTGGCACTGAAAAGCCTGCCACTCTCCTCCATCGGTGACCTGAGCCTCCTGCTTGTATTATCACGTTTTACTGCTGAAGTGGATTTATCAATCACAGATCCAATACCCTTCCTGAAAGTAGCACCAGGATCCTGTTTGAAGTCTGTTCCATATCTTTGAGGAGAGGAAATATAGAGGTTGTGGTTAGTAGGGGAGTGCTGCCTCGCCTTCCTCCTCTCGAGAGTTACCCTTGGGCTGCAGGGAGTGGATGATGTCAGCCCCCTTGAGTCTACGAGGTGGGCATCCTGGTGTTTGGCACTTTGCCATGCTCGAGGTAAGCTACCTGTTGAATAGGAGCAAAGGATGGTTTCTTGGCAACCAGGTGACTCACCAGTGCTCTTGGGTGTATCTCTGCATGTGATCTCAGTCCCCTCTGAAAGCTCCGCAGTGTTCGAGGAGTAAACATGCCCACGGTCTCTGGGGTGGGCCTTGTCTGTGTTTGTCTGCTCACACGTTTTGTTGTCTGGAGGTTTATTACAAAAACTCAAATGTTCTAAGACGACTGGCTCATAAGACATTTGGCTACAAGACTTGTCAGTCTTTTTGACATGTTTCTGAGAAGCCACAGGTGCACACTTCTCCTGAAGGACCTCCCTGTGTTCTGAACATCGAGCTGTATTTCTAATGGACTCTGATTCTGACCTGACTCCTGCTAAAGTTTCACAGTGACTTTCGTTGTCTTTGGCACAATCCAAGTCACAATCCAAGTCTGTATTAATCAACATGGGGTTAATAAATGAAGGCAACACCCTTTTCTCCCTTCTGACTTGATGCTGGGACTTTTCAGTGCCAGCAGGATGAGCAGCAGAGCTTTCGGGAGCACCAGAGGAGCCTGGAGCTGCAGATTCCTCGCTGACGTTGCTGATTATCTGGATTGGCTGAGAACTAGCCGAGTCTTCAGCGTGTGCCTGTGAATGAGCTCCGTCTCTGATGCAAATAATATTTCCACCTGTCCTTGCTCTGTCGTACGCTCCACTGATGGTCACCTCTTCTACCATAGAGAAAACCAGCTCATCTTGACCTTTTAAGTCCAGCGGCTGCTGAACGGTCACTGTGATCGTGGCTTTCATTTCCTTAACATCCTGTTTGGGGTGACTGTTTAGGACGTCTCCGAGTACAACACTTTTAGCCAGGGAGTGTGAAGAGGAGCACGTAGAAGAAGGAGATATGGGGGAGCTTTTGCCAACTGGTGAGGTCCTTTTGTCTGTTTTGAACCAATCAGCAGTTTCAGCTCTGTCCTGTTTGTGTGAAGGTTCAAGTGCAAGAGAACTGGCCCCTGCCGTGACCTTTGCATCCACATTAAAGCGCTTGGAAGAAACCCCATTACCTGACTTAAGAGTCCTGGTGTTAGAAGGCTCAGAGCGGCAGGCCGCGTTCAGACCCAGAGTTTGATTGAGCAGTTCCTCGCTGGAACTGGTGGCACTACACTCCTCACAGTCGTACAAACCCGAATCTTCTCTCTGAAAACTGTCTCCAGCACCGTCTGTTTGCTTTTCTCCAGCAGAGGTCTGACTGCAGCTCAGCCCCTTATTCAGCAGTGTCTGTGGAGCTTCAGTGTCTGCGCGTTTTACAGATTCCTCCGGGTGCTGTGACTTAACAGTGACATTATTTAAACAGGCACCTTTTAAGGAAGATCTGAGCACATCCATGGTCATTTCACTTCCATCGATGCACCCCAGACGTTCTTGAAGTTGAGCAAACGTGTCACATTTGAGACAGTCCCTCTCTGGTTGCTTCCTTTCTCCTTTCAAAACGTCGGTTTGCCCCAGAAGAGCTGACTCTGTCGTCTTTTCTACTTGCAGCTGAGGAATTCTCAGAAGCTCCTGGAGGAGAGCAGCAAACTCTGGGTCGTCCAAGTCCGCCTTGTTAGGGTGCAAAGACGGTATGATTGGTACAAACTCGGGCTGCGCCTGCCTCGGGGCTGATCTGGGGTGGACTGAGCCGTCTGAGTCTATCTGGATGACTGTGTCGCAAGACTGTTCACTACTGGAGCGTTCATCCAGTTCATCACGCAGGCGAAAAGGACGGATGTCGACGTCTACCTCATCGGTAGAGTGGAACGCCCGCAGGGAGAACGACTGCAGCCCTTTTTTTTCTCTAGTCAGACTCCTCGCACAAGGAGAACATGAGGTAGACTGCTGTCGGATGAAGGTGGATGATGCTATTAGATAAGTCTTATAAATCCAAAGCAACATTCAACAATTTTGGGGTGCTAGATAAAGAGTGACATGATTAGACTCTGTCATTTATACTACCTTCGTCCTCTTCTGTGTCCTGCGAAAACGAGAAGCAAGCTGGATGGTAGAGAAGTTCTCTTGAAGGTGTGTCAAAGAATCCATGATTTGAGCAATTACTGTAGTGTGGCAATTTGTGTGGCCCAGGGACTCTCGAAGGAGCAACGTCAACTTCCCAATCCTGCAGAAACAGTGCAACGTCATGTGAGTGTCTGTGGTCGCAGGTTTAACTGCACCAAAGTCAGAGTAAACTTTATTGTCATCTCTGCAAATCCAGTGCAGCATACGAGCCGACGAGGCTCCGGTTACATCAGCGCACAAAAAAAAAAGCTAATAAATCGACATAAAAAGAGAAGAAAATAAATAAATATCAGAGCTCCAATAAGAATTTGCAGTTTGGGGTGGTTTACAGTGGCCTGTGTTGCAGCTTGTAAACCCGGAGTATAAATAGGTTAAAGAAAACAAAACAATTTTCCTCCTTTGTTTTAGATTCTTACTTGTTTGCGGTGCTTTTCTGTCCACTTAGAAGAGACAGGACGATTGGGCCCAGCTCAGAATGGGGGGGTTTATTTTTGTTGACACCCCTCATACCACTACACACGTCTATCATGGTCAACTTGGTGGCGCCGCGGGAACCTACGGAAACGATACAGTTGGACTTTAGAGGAGGTAATGCAAAAAGATTTAACAGATGCAAATCATAAAATATCGAAATTCTAGAATCAGTTTCTGAATATTTCACTGCAACCTTTTCCAATGGTGCTGCTCTCTGTACGTGGAGGCTGCACGTGAAGGGTGAAGAACATGATGGAGCTGTCACACAGGTACGTAATAAAGTCACTGTGCCGACGTGCTGCGACGGCTGCATCCAGGAGGGAAGCAGCCCGCTCGGCAGTGGGGGCCTTCACCCGGTTGTGCTTGTGTAGCTGAAGGAGAGAAGAAGCAGATGCACATTTGCTGTAAAATCAGCCCTTTCATCTGTTACATTTATCCCACTGTTGCTGATCACTGTTCATTTTGAAACAGGTTCAATATTGTTAGAATGAATCTTGTGTCATTCGTCTCAGCAGCAAAACATTCGGGCTTCAGTCATTCTTCAAGTGTTGACTGAAAGAACAGAGAGGATGTGGCGCCCACACACAGACACAGTGTAATCAGATATAATGTGCTGTGCAGCATAATAGGTTTCCCTCCCAGCACCATTATCTTTTCCAACACAGTGCAGACCATTATTGTCTAAATAAAGATGAATAAAAGTTTCTCACATCCAGAGGGCACACACTCACGCCAGCTCGCAAGCACCACAGACAACTAATCTAACTAATCTAGTTGGCATGAACGTGTAACGTGAGAATACTGTCTCTTTTGAAACAATTAGAATAACTTTAAAAGGGGTTTTTGCTGCTGCTGTCTCCTATCTGCAGTAAACAGTATCACCTTTGCTCCCTGTTGTCTACTTTGGGTTTGTGTTTATGAAGATTTATTAGACTTTTATGCCAACAACAGTAACTCCACTACTACAGATGTGGGTCACTGGGCCACAGCGTGCCGATGCAGAGGTAAGGGAGGCACAGGAGTTTAACAATCCCTTCTCTTAATGGTAAAAACCTTCAGTTCTACCTGGACTCCGTAGACTGGGTCCTCCTGGAGTTTAATGTGGGCTTTCGGGCTGTCGTGGATGCTGCCTAATGATGGAACAACTTCCCCCAGCAGATCCCTCAGCGTGTCCTCCTCTCCGCAGCACAGTTCGATAGCAGACACTGACACACTGAGATCGGTCCACGTCCTCTCTCTGCGGCGCTCGATGGCGCTGTACAGCCAGGAGATGGCACAAGGAATCAAGCCGAGCTTCCCAATGTTCTCACCACTGCCCACCATGCTGGACCAGGACCCTGAGGTGGAAGGGGAACACATAGATGCACAGATTTTCTATATATAAAAATGAAGTTTTTGCAAGACTCGATTCGGTCTTATGAAAAATGAAGTGCACCCCAAGATTCGATGGCTTGCAGCTATTATAGACCATAATCATTAATTTAAACCAATTGATTTCTGTATGAGTGTATCAGCCTTCAATGTTGTGTAACAATTTTTGTCTTTACAACATTGCTTAAGTTCATTGAACTTTGCAGGCATTTGTTTATAAGTTCTACTGTGGGTCACCTTGACTGTTGGGGGTCATTGCCTGCTGCATGACACAGCTTTAGCTGGCTGAGCCTCACATTTGTCTCTAGGTTAGTTTGGAGTTTATGGTGATTATTTGACTACTCGGTTCCCAGGTGACTGCATAAGCCCAAATCCTCATACCTCCACCACCGTGCCTGACACTTGGTATCAGGTGTTTATACTGATCTGTTGTGTTTGTTTGGGTTTTGGCTCAAATGTTGCTGTGTGTTACAGCCAAGCACCAACATTTTGCTGTTGTCTGTTCAAAGGACACTGATCCTGAAAGCTAAGCCACGCTGCCATCCAAACAAGCTATATGTTTTCAGTCTTTCTAGCAGTGCCTTAATGAACTTTAACTTTAACATGCTAACTGAGGCTAACTGAAATGTAGCTCTTATGCACCATCTAAGCATGGGTTACACACATTTGGGTGACCTTCTGTTAACCACACCTGAATGCTCCAAACCAGCAAACTGTCAAAATGTGCTCACACCTGCAGATCATCAATGAATCAGCTGCAACTGACTAACAGCACCTTCTTGCTAATTAGGGATCCCTCTGTGATTCTTTGGTGTGCACTTATTAAGAGTGTACTTAGTTGGACTGTGGGCCGCCTTGAGTCCTTTGAAAACCCTACTACATATGACATACATGAAGGTATGCATCCACACAATATATACTACATTCACAAATACACAGTCTGAGTGGCACAATCAGTTTTTATATTATTT
The DNA here is from genome assembly GCF_057382185.1 of Mchenga conophoros. Classification (NCBI taxonomy): domain Eukaryota; kingdom Metazoa; phylum Chordata; class Actinopteri; order Cichliformes; family Cichlidae; genus Mchenga; species Mchenga conophoros. The sequence continues at coordinate 1,199,738 of NC_140540.1, forward strand.
ATGTCTGAAAAATATACTAACCATATCAATGCAACGTGTTGCTGTCAGAAACAGTTTTTCTGGGCTGTTTAATAAATAAAATCACAGCTTCTGCTGTTCACGTGTGTAACAGGAGATACAAGTCGTTTATTCCACTTAGCAAGGGAACTATTTTTTTAATTTTCCAAAAAAAAGCATCATCAGCCAGAGTTAGTTTTTGGGTAGCTCAGCTAAAAATGATTGTACGTCTGGCTTCTGCACGTGTGCTACCAAACACAACGGGGCCATAGTCGTAGCTGAGGCCATGGGCTCAAAATAGTACACGCCAAATAATGAACATCGAACTGTAACATCTTAACACTGAAATAAAGGCAGGGGAGGAGGCGTGCTGAAAACAGCACATCACAGAGCACACGTTCACTTTCAATGCACTGCAGGCAGAAATGACTGAATAATAAAAGATTTCATATCAGTCATAAAAAATATCTGCAAGATTTTATATATGGATATATAGATAATCAGATTTATAGCAAAGTCTTGAAATGGGGCTAATTGCAGGAAAGCATTGGCACGAACAAAACACATCATATATAATCTCACAAGAATAGACAAATAAATGTTTTTATGGACCGATGCCATATTGTGTCTCTTTCTAGTGCACTTTTGCTCCACATTACTCTTGAGTTATGGGCTTGTTTCACCCTATCTCGTCTTATCCAAACTCTAATTGAATGAGGATAAGAGAATTGGTTTACTCCAATTAAAGGCCGAGCGGCCGTTATTCAGAGAGAATAGTATTCTGTGGAGGAGATTGATGCCCCCCTGGCCGTGGGCCACATGTAGTCTGTACTGGCCAACTAATTCAATCAGATTTACGGAGAGTGGCGTCATGTGAAAAAGCAGGTCCAAGGAGACCCTGTCCTTACCCTGTGTGTGTGTGTGTGTGTGTGTGTGTGTGTGTGTGTGTGTGTGTGTGTGTGTGTGTGTGTGTGTGTGCTACAAATCTATTAAACCCCTTTACCGCTAAGTGCAGGGCTCCATCTCTCTAATAGCAACATATCACAGTCCACTTTGTTTGCAGGCCCTTCTGCTCAGCGCTTCAGCAAAATGAAGTGAAATATTTGCCTAAAACGTCAAACAATGGGAAGCTTTTACAAACACATGCATGCTGTATAACTGATGATCAGGCTTTTATTTATAAAGTAACAGGTGAAGGATGAATAACTTAAAGGGAAATGTTTGTTTGTTGGTTTTTTTAAAGAGCAAAAAAGAGAAAACTGACTGGGAGAGGAGACAAAAGACACGAGGAGGCTGGAGATTTGTATCGAGAGGACAGAGGGAGTTTGAAGTGATAAAGAAAGGCTGAAAGATTGCAATGGGATAGAGGAGGAGGTGGGGCGGGGATGATAAAAGCATCCCATTCCCATCTTGAGATTTTAACCCATGGCCTCTCACAAGGACCGATTACTCACCCACATCAGCACAACCCAAGCCCAGGACACAGGCATCGCTGCCGCTGAGCACACAGCGGATGACATCAGCCAAGACGCCTGCACACACCTCGGCCTGGTCGAGAGAACAAAGGACAGCGAGCAGCTTGTGAAGAAGCGCACTCGGTACAGAGCAAGAGCAAAGCAGAACGGGGATGCAGACTGATTCCCTTGGGCTCAGATACTGTAAGCAGAGCTTGGATAAGGCTGAATGTAATTGATGGACTGTGTAATTGTGGTGGCTATCCAGGGCCTATCAGTTTTCAGGTCATCAGACAGAGAGAGGGAACTAACAGTGTAGGATAAAGAGGAGGGAATATGTGCTGTATACATGTAATGCTACACAATCCACTGTCTGCCAACCTGATCACCATAGAAACAACTAAAGTCATATTTAAATGCTTTGCAACAGAGCCACACCTGGCTTGACTCCTGAGGATATGCACTGTCAAAGGTGAAGGTCTTCAGCTGACTTTTGCCATCCCTGCCCAGTGTCATGGTAGCACGCTGATGGCTTTTGGTGACCGGCTCCACTATGGTTACTCTCTTCTTGGACGGGTCGATCCGGAGAACAGGTGGTTGGCCTTGGCTCTCTGACAGCGATGGGTTCACCCTCAGCACGACTTTCACCTGTTCGCCAAAGGAAATGGAAACAGAGTCGTGATGAAATTTAGACACAGTACAGAACAAAATATCTGTCCAACTGAAAAATACTGTATGAAAAAATAACAGTAAGAAAAGCTGTCATGAGATTGCAAAGAGCATGAGCTTAATCTCAAATTATTATTTACCCAAAAATGCAGTTTCCATCAGCTTTAGCTGCGCTCTGTGTTTGCTGTATGAACTGTACGCCCTGCTGTTTGTGGGAAATTATCAAATATCAGAGGAAGGTTGGACATACCCACTGCAGCATCAGCACCAACCCATTCTCACTCCCAGCTCATCAGATATGGGTGCTTTGTCAGAAAAGCCTTCCCATTCAATTATAGGAGGTTACACAGACTCAAGCGTCCTCAAATCACAGAGCAGAATTTAGAGTCATTTAAATGCTTTTATTTTACTTTCATTTTTAACCTGAGTTTGGGGGGAAACAGCCATTCGTGTAATGCTGCTTTGAAGTTTCCATTAATCAGGGAATCTATAATACCCGAGTAAGACTTCTAACCAGCCATCAGTACTGCATGTGAGAGCTTGTTGTAGCATTGTGAATATGGTAGCACGCTCTTGTTAATATTTGGTAAAGCAACACTACGGATGAGCAAGGCTTCATATATCCTCTAGCTGTTTGTAGCGTAGTCTTGTTTACAACCTGATGGACTGAGCATAACGTCCAGGCTGGTCTTAGCCACAATTACAGCTAATTAACTAAAAGCCACATCACCTTGTGTTGTAGCTGATACAGTATGCCCCATGCCTAGCACAACGATTGCTGGTCACCTGCAGCCAATTTAGTATTTCCCGTGAACCTAACCTCAACAAGCATTTCTTTGGACTGTGGGTTTAAAAAACAACAACAAAAAGAGGTCTTTCTTGCTGCAGTGCTAGCCACCATATCATCATGGCATGACGCTACAGGCAAACTGTAAAATGTCTGTATTGTTTAATATTTAATGCTTTAACCTCATTATAATGGCATTATAATGTATTTGTTGCTACTGTCCAGTCTAAGCTAAAAAGCTGAACGCTAACATGATGCTAGCATGTAAATATACAGCGCTAAATGCTAGCAGGTACCAACAAAATGAGATCTTAATCTAAACGCCAATGAGGCAAGACTGAGCAGTACTATGTCGCACATGGAGCCTTTAGGAAAGAGTCAGACTGTTTTATCTGAAAACTCTACAGTTTATTAAATGCATAAAGGGACTAGATACTCTGCTTTTACTGTACAGCGTGTATGTATGCTAGCTGATTTATGTGCAGACCACAGACAGCAAACAGCAGCGATATGGTGTCTGTTCTGTTTATGCATTCATTTTTTTTTTAAACGTATGATTACCAACAGAGGTTTTTGACTCCAAAAACAGCTGCTGAAGAGTAAAGGAAAAGTCAGACTTGTGCTCTGAGCCCCTGCTGTTCAACAACAGGCGGCTGAAATACTGTCTAAATCCTCAGCTGGAAAAGAGAAAACCTGGGCAGAACAAAGTGATAAATGTCAAAGAGTATTAGGGCATCTTTGAGATCCTGAAGCAATGGAGGTGAACTTTGTTGAGCTAAACAGACAAACTGTCTTTGGACAACCAGTCGCCTGTTTTGTAAGGACATCAAATATAAATGAACTGACAACCAAGAACAAAATGGTGAATTGAAACAAAAGCATATTACCTTTAGGCTGCAACACACCACATGATTCAGTCAGTGCAGCAACTACACAACCGCCTCATACATCATACATCAGCTGCATGACAATGCATTCCTCCTGCTGTATCTCTGCATGTCGTGACATTAATTCCTTAATGCACATCTCTGGAGGAAGTCTGAGATTTAGCGGCTTTAAGCTCTTAAATCGAGTTATATCCTGATTCTGACAGGCTCCTAACAAGGCTCACAGGTCTTGGTCTGCAGGAAAACAAGGCAGCATATACCAGACAGCGCACCCTATTAGGGCTTATAAGCCAATTATAAAATTGTTTTTTCTGAATTCAGGTCTGCAAGACTGCAAGTAGATGTATGTTCTGACACCCACTCAAATGTGGTTTTCCTGAAAATGCACAGGACTGCATTACACCATGATGAGATCATCCTACATTGACTGAATTTGAAAAGCCATTTTCCATCTGCCACATGAAGGATTTTTTTCCCTTCCTCATGATTTTAATACCTTACGCAAGAAGTGGTTTCTTAACCATATTGAACACCTGTCAAACTCTTTTTATGAGGGTTAAATTATTCAGGAGAACCATTTGCAAGCTGAGAAAATCCTCCTCGACTCGCACACGCATGCATATTCTTGCACGTTTAGATGTACAAAGCTGAGTGCTCAAGCAGGTGTGGCCGGCGGTGTGGTCTATTTGAGCCCTTATCTGTAACTCTAGACTACACCCAGGAGTCCATCTATGAGACGAGGGCAGGGCCCCCAGCCATATTGATCTCCCCGAGTTTCTCTCCCTGAGGAGGTGAGGAGAAGGGAGGAGGAGAACAAGATGGAGACATTAGCACCACATTACAGTGTATCACAACGGACGGGTGATATAGGATCTCGTCCAAATTGACTGAGATCTCCTTACCCCACAACACGGATGGTCAAAACACTTCCAAGATGGTGCCTGTGGGCTCTTTGTCAATCAGTCACCAGTCCAGGTTTATTCTATATATTTATACCTCACAATACAGGACACGTAGTTGCCCAGTGGCGTATTTCATAGTGAAACCTATATATTTTTTCCTTTTTAAATAATGCATGCAGGATGTCTGTGTGTATTATAAAGCAGTCAGTAGATGCTGCACATTATATCCAGTGGTGGCCGTCAGTTGATTTATAGCACTGCATTAAATCCATCATGTTAGCCTGATGTGCAGAATTCTAAGTACACATTATAGCAAAGCAGAGCACAATTTTTGTGATTGATCCTATTGCTAGTAATATGCCATGAAAACACTGTACACTGATCAGGATAACACTTGAGTGAGTGAAAAATCTTATTGACTGTAATTGTAGCTTGCTTAAAATGATGAGCCAGTATTCTGCCAGTGATCCATGTATGATGACTAACCCTTACTGTGCACTTCACATGTTACACCTCGTCGGTAGTGGGTTGGACCCCCTTTTCCCTTCAGAACTGCCTTAATTCTTCCTTGTAGATTTAATAAAGTGCTGGAAATACTTTGGTCCATAATACCAGGATAGATAGGCTCTATTAAGTTGATAGCTGGAGACTGTTGAGGCCATCTGAGTGAGCTCATGGTCAAGAAACCAGCTTTAGATTATTTGAGTGCGCTATCCTGCTGAGGATACTGCAGGGATGGACGTGGTCAGCAACGATACGTGTGTCGCCCGTAGTGTTCAGACAATGGTCACTTGGTGCTATTTGGACAGAGAGTTGAAGAGAATATCCCCCACAGCACGGACTGAACCACTGATACAAGGCAGGACAGATCCATGCTTTCGTGTTGTTTATGCCAAATTCAGACCCTACCATGCGACTGCTGGAGCAGACACTGAGACTCATCAGACTGGACAATATTTGTCCAATCTTCTGTTAAGGAACATCACTGATTCCATGTGAACTGTAGTCTCAGTTTCCTATTCTTAGCTGACAGGAGTGGCACCCAGTCTGCTGCTTTAGCTCGTCTGCTCAAAGGTACATTGTTAGTTACTGTTCTTACTGTCTTGGAGCAACTGTGACCACGTCATTTCCTCTGGGATTAAAAATATATTCTGATGTTGTAGGTTCAGAGAGGATTTTCAACCATTGCAACCAAGATATCGAAGATATCGAAGATATCTTGGTTGCTGAGGTACTGTTACCGTTCTATCCACTCTGTGCAACTGAAATGCCACTGGTTGGATATTTTCTCTTTTTGGGACCATTTCCTGTAAACCCAGATATGTTTGTGAGGGAAACTCCCAGCAGAGTTTCTGAAATACTCAGACAAGCCCGTCTGGCGCCAACGACAATGTCCGAAATCGCCAACATTGCCTAAGTCATCTTTCTCGCCCGTTCTGATGTTCACTTTGAACTTCACCAAGTTGACCTCACTGTGTTTACATGCCTGAATGCATTAGCTGCTGGAATGTGATTGGCTGACTAGATATTTCCGTTAGTGATCGACTAAACAAATGAAGTTCCCGGAGACTTTAGACTGTTTTCCAGTCTTTCTCCCTTCGCAGTGCTGATGCAACTGTTGTTCAACGAGATTAGCTCAGTTTGACATATTGTGACGGAACAACGCAGACACATCGAAGCATAAATGCAAACAATGACATCGACCACTACGGCGTAGGCTGCTCCACTCCATTAATAATAATAATAATGGATTGTATTTATATAGCGCTTTTCAAGGCACCCAAATCACTTTACAATGCCACTATTCATTCACTCTCACATTCACACACTGGTGGAGGCAGCTACAGTCGTAGCCACAGCTGCCCTGGGGCAGACTGACAGAAGCGAGGCTGCCATATCGCGCCATCGGCCCCTCTGGCCAACACCAGTAGGTTCTTGCCCAAGGACACAACGACTAGGACAGAGGACCCGGGGATCAAACCGGTGACCTTCCGGTTACAGATGCGCTTCCCGACCCCCTGAGCCACGGTTAAGATAAGGACTATAAATTAAGCATGGCTACTGCTCTGACAACCACACCGCCAGTGCTGAAGCCTTTTGGTGGTCTATACTAGAACAACAGCGGTTGTTAGCAGAACATTACGGTTGGGGAACCTTTTATCTAAGGCTCACACATGTACACATTTAAATTCTGATTCTCTTGTGAACTTTCTTTTTAGCAACAATTAATGAGTGGCTGGTTACAGTTTTACATTTTTTAGTCAGACCTGCATAAGCAAATTATAAAATGCATTTAGGCCTGCAGCAGCGTGTCATCGAGGGAAAATAAATAAATAGGGAGGCGTGCATTTTTATCCAACCCCAGTGTAAGTAATGGTCTCCAGCCTGGTGATCACTAAAATTTCTGCTTTGTTTTTGCTTCATGACACATTTTAGTAAGTGCCTAAATTATGTTCTCTCCTCCAAGTATCATAATTGATGGGATTTCTGAGCAGTTAATGTGTTTCAGTGTAGTACAGATCAATTTGATGTGCTAGAATTTGAAGTCTACCTTGCCAACGCTGGGCGAGTCCTTGGTTCTAGTGGCAGCTTGCAGCAGGCAGGTGGGGACGGGCGGTGGGTTTTTCTGGATGATTTCCCTGAAGCAGGTGGAGAGTTGAGAGGGAGCTGGATCAGAAGCATGGCCCTTTTTCCTCAGTGTCAGGCTGAGCTTCTCAGCTGCCCTACGGGAAAGAAGTGAGGGGGTGTGTCATTGCACGGAAACTCCTGGTGCAGCCAGTACAGATCCTTTTCAAACACTTGCCGTTATTTGGTGTGCATATATTGGCTTACCTAGTCAGAAAGGACATAGCTGCAGTGTTGGCGATGGACACCACTCTGGATATGTGCGGGATCTTAGAGGTGGTCTGTACAGCCCCGACATCCCTGCAGCTCTGATAGGCATCATCTGTAGCCTGCAGGGGGAAAAAGCTCATTAAAAAATCCAAATGTGTAATTGCACTGCAGCACCCACTCCAAAAGGGGCTATTATCACGGGAATTACTCTGGGGAGGAACATGAGGTGGGCGTCTGTGTAAGTAGGGCACGCAGGCTGAGAGGAGCACGCTGGGTTAACATACACCGTTAGTCATATTACAGATGCAGCCAACTGCATTTGGAGTGTGAAGGATAGTTTGTGAAGGCTGCAGTGACTGCAAAACGTGATTCAGATGTGACACATAGTCACATCATCACTCAAGCAGCCTTACACGAATATATTCCAACACTCCAACGCTCCAGCGTGGGCGTTTAGGGTTCATTCATGAGTTCACAGTGTGTGTCTGTGTGTGTCTGTGTGTGTGAGCGGCGTGGTCGACTCTGCACGCAGCTCGATGTGAACTCGTGCTGCAGGCCTCTGAGCCAGCAGTGGCTCAGCTCGTTCTTAAGGCAAGATAACAAAGTCAACTTTTGTTAGCATCACAAACGCAAAGTGCCAATTAGTGCCAGAGGAAATCTGCGGTCATTGTCGGGAATGAGGAAGCCAGAGATAATATGGATAATGCACACTTCCCCGAACCCTCCTGCTTTCTGCTTTTTGACTCGCGTCTTCTGTCGTAATCTTTTTTTTATCGCTTCACTTTCCCTTGCTCCAATTCCTCATGCGGTCTTTTATGATGTCTTGTTTTCCCCTCTCCTTCCTCGTTGCCCTTCCTTCCCTTCAACCCTTTCATTCCTTGCCTCCAATCTTGCACACTTCATTTCCTTCTCTCCTCTTCTTCCTTTCTCCCTCTGCCCTTCTTTGCGTCTCCTCACTTCTCGTCCTACGCTTTCGCTTTCACCGAAGCTGTAAAAACCTCAGTTGATCTGCTCTCAAACTGAAACACGTACGAATCATTTCTTCCACAGCCGTGCACAGTACAGGAGCGCTGTTATTGTCACATTTGATTAGACGTGCCTTCAAAATAACAGTTTTTAAAAGAATCTCTGAAGACTCCTTTGGTCCATTTAAGCACTCCTTAGTATTCTCACATAGTGATAACACGGGCTGATAAATTGAAATTCTCAGTCATTTTTCAAACAATGGCTCTGTTATTTCAGACAAAAGTACACAAAGCAGACTTTCTTCCTGGATGGTGACTGCCACTTTTGACAACTGCTGCTAGCAGATTTTTATCAGCTAGCTAACTCCGGTAGTGCTAACTCTCAGAGTTGAGTGAAAATGCAATCTAGAGCTGACTCCGTTTTTTAAAATGGTAAATCTTTTAAAAGGACCTTACACAGATGCTTATGATGTTAAGAAGGATTCTAAAAATGTGTGCTATCAGCATGTAAGATCACACTTTATTTTATGCTAACATTATACTCAGATCCTTAAAAGCTCAAGCTGCCCCGTGTCTGCAGTTCACTAAGTATATATCAAGAGCTTATTATCAGTACCAGAAGCAGGACTAAGTTTAGATTTTACGATTAGTGAATGGAAATCAATTTTTAGCTTTGGCAGAGACAAAGCGTGACAGGGATGCTAATGTTAGGAATAGCTCCTTTAGTGAATATGCTAGCATGAAATTGTCCTTGTCCCTGAGCTGTTTGAGAGAGCTCCCGGTAAACCTCCACCCTTGAAGCAATTTTACACTGTAGACACCCTCCTAAGATATATCTATATGCAGTTTACAATAACATTGTGGTTCAGCAAAATGAAAACTGTGATGCCTACACATATTATCTGTCAACCAGGTCAAATATAGTCCTAGAATCTGTCACTAACTACATTAAATGAAGGATTTGGGGTATTTTTAGTTGTTGGCTTACAGAGAAAATGAGCCAACTGAGTAAAGAAAAGTCAGTTCTCAGTCACCTTGTACAGGTTTATAATCTTTTTTTATTGGGGACTTGGGAAGGACACGCTCAACCACCTTCTATCACACTAATGCATATTTCGCCAGCCGCAGTGTTTAATACGACCGTCGCTCTATTGATCACAAGTGCTTTTTGACCGGCCGGCTCTTGCGACAGAGGTAAATCATGACCCAATTCCATTCCATTAGCAAAAGTACTTTTGAACAACACACTCAGCCACGGGATCGAAATAGGCTCTGATTAGGCCCTATGAATCACTGGCTCGCTGACACGTGCACCCGTAAAGGCACACATTACCCATATAGCTCGTTAGGAGGGTATGTGAGATTCAATGCTAAGAAAAGGGCTCATAGTGGTACCTGACGGTAAGGGTTTGTGGTGACACCATTAGCTCTGGATGCAGATTTAGAAGCCACCAGCTGCTGCTGCTCCTCCACCCAGCGGCCCATATCAGGGTTGGGGAGCTTGGGCCCCCTTCGTCTGAGGGTCTGTGGGGTCCTTTGAGGCGTCCTGGGGCTGCGTGGGCTCTGAGGAGTGTGGCTTTGATCCAGAGCCTCCCTCGAAGCCCTGTCTCCTCGCTTTGCTTCAATTTGTCCAAACAGTGAGCCAGTGCTGAGGCTGGCTTCAAAAGAAGGCTTGGCTAATGCCTGACCCCGGCTCAGAGCCACATGGATGGCCTCTTGCTTGAGCTGGTACAGGTTTGTACCGCAGGCTCCACACTCCCCCTGGTCTCTTTCTCTGAAGTCCGTGGTGGACCGACTATGGACCCGGAGGTTTTCATGAAGAAATGCCGACAGGTCACTCAAGTCCTGCACAAGTGAGAGAACATGGCAACAGGAGTTACAGACAGGAAAAACCTTTGCTGTTTATAGTACCTTTTTATTATTGCACAACACTCGCCTGTAATTGACTGACAAAATAAGATAAGTCGAGCGCAATCTTCACATTAGGACACAGTAACAGTCTAATCTGCTCTGTTTGATATCTGGCTGTATGAATGATCACTGAGTATACGAGAACAGAGTCACGGGAAGCCACTTTCTACATGGAGGTATTGATTAACACTGTCTTTATGATCTTTAACAGCCCAGTGAAAAAACTGTGTTTACTGCATCTCACGAGTGGATGGAACATGTCATAAATCTCAATTCACTGGAAACTCTCGGAGACTAGCATGTCATCCTGGAAGAAGGGCTTTTTTTGTCTGAAACAAAACAGAAAAAGCGAGACGTCAGTGTTTGTGTGTCTTTTTTCAGCCAATATTAGCATTTTGCTGAATGTCATGTCATCACTGTGTTACTGTAATAGACAGCTGCTATCTGGATTGGATGTAAAAAATCCAATTTAATTTGGAAAAATCTGACAACAGGAGGTTAGAACAAGTAAAATCGTGCTACTTTAAAACAGAGATTTTGACACCTGAGGTTCAGGTCTGGCCCGGCTGTCACAGCTAACAAGAAGGAATCAAAAACCATCATCTTGTTTTTCATCCTGAGAAAGACACACACAGCAGCATCCAGCACGCACTGTTTCTCCTTCCCTCCTACACACTACAATGACCGATGTTCCCTCACAGGAGTTCAACAGGAGCTCTTAAATGTTGCAAAATTTCACTCAAAGCCTAAACGTGCTGAAACAGCTGGTGCTAAATAAACTTCCCTCATAAATAATATATAGGGATAATAATCCTGATGTATCAAAGAGGCAAAAATAAGCCAGACTGAATTTCAGGTTAGACTGATGACAGATAGAGTATAAGGTGCTGCAGAGACAGCAGCAACTCCATCTTAACAGATGACGTTATACACCCATGATGCTACTGAGAAATCACGCTTGGATCAATAAACCTGCGAGCAGCTAGATCTGGCTTATCAGATTTCTACTGACCACGTCTGTGGCCGCACGGTGCCTCCCATCTTCCTCCTGCTCTCCCTGTGGTCTCCAAAAACATGACACACCCCATCCCACTTAAGAGGACAAAAATAAATAGCCTTCCCTCAATGGAGAGAACTGTGGAGATGACATAGGGATGTCGCCATGAAATATTCATGGCCATTTAAAACCACTGGCGCAGGAATGTCACTGGTTTACTTTGGCGAATGATGGATTTTGGTGGTGATGAATGTGCAAACGTGCACGCTTCTAAAAGGAAGCACCGAAGGTCCCACATGAGCCTTAGAACACTTGTTAAGCATCACCATAGCCTCAAAAGGAACTACCAGTTATGCTTCTGTGTGACATAAGTGTCATAAAATGTTTTCACAGCAGGTTTATTAGAGTTTATCGGCCCTCGCTGAAGCATTCATGTCTGCTTTTAACATTTTTCATGCATATTTATTCTTTCAATTCACAATATTCATACCCAAAGAGGTTATTTGAGAGGAAAAAGCAAGTTTGTGAATACTTTTGTCACTAAATTGCATCACAAAAAATATGAATGTGCATTTCTTTTAATTAATGTAACAAATATACACCAGTACCACCTGCTGATAAGCATCCATATGCTTTCAGCTCCTGTTTCATTTCAGTTACGTGTTGTCTGTTGAGTCCAAACACGAAATTTTATATAGACTGCTTCGAAAGCACACGGCTGCACTGTCACGACTGCCACTTGATCCCCATCACAGTATCATTGTCACTGACCTTGCAGGAGAAGTGATGGTGAACAGCCAGGCTAAGGGCTTGTTTCTTCAGAGCAACAAGGGTCGCTGAGCACTTCTCGCAACGAGCAACTTTCCGATCGGACCTCCCAAAGCCGGGATTCGCCGACATGGAGCCTCCTCTACATATAGTCCTAAAGGACATGGTTGTCCGGATGCGGTCTCCTACAGATCCAGGGAGGGACTTGTAAGACGGGACATCGTCTGCTCTCTGGCACATATTCCGATATGGGTCGCCCCTGGACCCTCCGGCACCCACAGGAGAGGGGCGCTCCTTGGGCTGGCGGTCCTTCCCTGCGGTCTCAAAGTGATGCTGCACTTCTGCGCTCTGAGAAATAAATCATGATAAATAAGGATGTATGTGGGCTTTGGCAGGGGGAAATTAAATATCAATCGACTTGGACTACTGTAACCACACCCAAGTGTTTTGTTTTTTCTAGTGCAACAGTACTCTCAAGAAACTCTAAACCCCACAAATGCTAACAAATTTTGCCCAAAACGAACAAATCGGACTTACCCAGAGACCTCCTCTGATCGAGGCTGGAAACCCCTCTCTTCCTCTTCCAGTCAGAGATGACATGACAACTTGTAAATATTTAAAAAGATATCCGAACAAAGGCGGGGGGCATTTTCTGTTATTGTTGCCAATCCTGGACCTGGTGCAAAAATATCCACTGACGTGAACGCCTAAAAAAACAAACTACAACAAGCTGAAATGCTGGGCACAGTCTCTAAGATGTGGAGTGATGGCAGTGGCACAGTGGAGAATGAGTGAGAGCGCACGGGAGAACACTTCATGAAGTCACTTGGCTATTTATTATAAGCTCCTCAGGGAGGCAGCACGGAGCAGCTGCTCGGAGAAACCTTAAAAAAGGAGCAGGCGGCTGAGTGTTTGTATTTCTTGACGTGATTCATGTCCTACATACTGTCGCTGTCCCGCAAATGTCACTGCACCTTCTTACAACGGAACAGTCCGACAACATGCCTGAATAGACGTGTGCGGAAATATCTATCCACATTATTCTTACAATGTTTGTTTTCACCTTAGCAGCAATGGTATCAACGAGAAACTGCAAATATAGCTACAATATTTCCAAATAACTGAAATCCATGTCTCAGAAATGTATTTATTAATTTATTAATACATGATAAGTTAGTGTTTACTTAATACCTATTTTACTGTAAGTGCTTTAAGCAAAGAAAAGTCATGTATGTGTAACAAGTCCAGCTAACAGAAACGTTATTTTTCTTTTCATTTTATTCTTTCAATGGAAAAACAGCTTTTGGAATACTGGGACAAAGTTCATTAGTCAACGTTTTGTGTGATTTATTATTTATTTATTTATTATTATTAGTGAACTTTAAAATGTGTGTTTGTCCTCTTCTTCTGTCTGCTTGCTGTAGGGGTCACCAGATCATCTGCCTAAACTAAAGTCATCAGTGTTGTTACAGGTTAATCCATTTTTTAAATAAATTGAACAATATTAAGCAATAAATTGCAAAAAATAAATAAATACATAAATACATTTAAAAAAAATAAAACCTGTGCATTGAAATCTTTTTTCTAATCTTTAAGACCTCGTAGTACCCTGTCAACCCAAGAACAGTTTGCTCTCACACTTATTTGTGGTTCCTAGAGTATAAAGCAGCGCCCCTCCCTGAGCCAGGTTGTGCCGGAGGTTTCTTCCTGTTAAAAGAGGATTTTTCCTTCCCACTGTCGCCAAATACTTGCTCATAGGGGATTGTTGGGGTTTTCTCTCAGTTATTCTCAGTCTTTACCTTAAAATATAAAGTATCTGTTGTTGCGATTTGGCGCTATATAAATAAAATTGTTTTTTTGGTTTTTTTTTTATTTGACAGCAGATTCAATAAACAATTTAGTTTTAAAAAATAATTTTCTGGCAATTATTTCATAGTTTACATAGCTTACTTAGGCTTTACGGGATTAAGTAGTGGTACAGGGTGGGTCATTTATATGGATACCCCGCAATAACATGGGAATGGTTGGTGATATTAAAGTCCTGTTTGTGGCACATTAGTATATGTGAGGGGGCAAACTCCTCCAGATGGGTGGTGACCATGGTGGCCATGTAGAAGTCGGCCATTGTCTTTAGTTTTTTTCAATAGGAAGAGGGTCATGTGACACATCAAACTTATTGGTAATGTCACAAGAAAAACAATGGTGTGCTTGGTTTCAATGTAACTTTATTCTGTCATGAGTTATTTACAAGTTTCTCTTTGTTCACAGCCATTGACATGTCGAAGAGGTTAACACATGAGGAGCGAAATTGTGTTGATATCTGGTGAACGCAGTAACCGGGTCATTGCAGCAGATTTCAATGCAAGACACCCTACGAGACCACCCATCTCCCATGCTACAGTCAGCAAACTGCTTGCTAAGTTTGGTGAAACTGGTTCAGTGTTGGATTTGCCAAAATGTGGACGCAAGAAAACTGTCAGTAATGAAGAAACATCAGTGGCTGTCCTAGCTTCATTCAGCAAGAGCCCACAGCGTAGCACTCGCCGCATGTCACTGGAGAGTGGCATTAGTCCAACATCCCTTCGGCGGATATTAGCTACTCACAAATGGCACCCATACAAACTCCAGCTGCTGCAGCATCTCAGCGAGGATGACCCAGATCGGCACAGAATTTGCAGAATGGGCAAAACAAAAACTGGAACAGGACCCTCAGTTCTCGCAGAAGATTTTGTTCAGTGATGAGGCAAACTTTTATGTGAATGGTGTTAACAAACAAAATCACCGCTATTGGCCTGACACTAACCCACAGTGGATGGATCCCTCCAAGACTGTTGGAACAACAAAAGTGATGGTTTGGTGTGGTATATGGGAACAACGACAGTGGGTCCATTCTTCATCAATGGAAACCTCAAGGCTGCTGGATATTTGAAATTGCTACATGATGATGTGTTTCCCTCTTTATGCACTGAAGCTGGCACGTTCCCTGAGTTTTTCCAGCAAGATGGTGCACCACCACATTATGGGTGCAGGTCCGAGCATTCCTAGATGATCAGTTTCCTGGAAAGTGGATTGGTCGTCGTGGGCCAGTTGAATGGTCCCCAAGGTCTCCCGATCTGACCCCCTTAGACTTTTATCTTTGGGGTCATCTAAAGGCAATTGTCTATGATGTGAAGATACGAGATGTGCAGCACCTGAAACTACAGATACTGGATGGCTGTGCTGGCATTTCTCCTGCGGTGTTGCTATCAGTGTGTGAAGAGTGGGAGAAGAGGGTTGCATTGACAATCCAACACAATGGGCTGCACATTGAACACATTTTATAAGTGGTCAGAAACTTGTAAATAACTCATGACAGACTAAAGTTACGTTGAAACCAAGCACACCATTGTTTTTCTTGTGACATTACCAATAAGTTTGATGTGTCACATGGTCCTCTTCCTATTGCAAAACAAAAGTTGTATCCAAGATGGCCGACTTCTACATGGCCACCATGGTCACCGCCCATCTGGAGGAGTTTGCCCCCTCACATATACTAATGTGCCACAAACAGGACTTTAATATCACCAACCATTCCCATGTTATTGCGGTGGATCCATACAAACGGCCCGCCCTGTATTAATAATGAGCGTCTCCATCTCAACTGCTCAAATGTCAACACAAACTACCTTTTTAATTGTAACCAATCGGGTTAGAAACCCAAGGACTTGAAAAGCTAATTCCCTCTGGAAGATCCAGAAGGACAATTGTTTTGAAGTGTTATTTGCATGAACTTTAATTTCAGTGATCACCAGGATCTAAAAAGCTGTATGTGCAAAAACGAAAGTTTTTCAGTCGTACAGTCTTTTCCAGATAAACTATGTGCACAATTCTGAAAACTACATAATACAGTTACAGTAATTTTGTTATTTTTCATTAATTTCACATATAAATGTGTGTTGTGATAGATATGGCATTGTGTGGGACGTATTGTAAGCATTCAGCATTATTTGGAGCTCTTAGTTCTGGTATTGGAGGCATGTTTAGTCTTGTTACGTTTTGTTATCTGGTCTCTGTTGGTGTTCAGTCGTGTTTAGATTAATCGAGTCTTCCCTGTATCCTGCTGTGTATTGTTCAGTCTTCTTATCTGTTTGTGATTCCTTGCTTCGTTGTTTCCTGTTTTATTTTGACAGCGGTTATTCTCCGTGTCTTATTTTAACTTCTTATTTTGACTCATTAGGTTAATCCAGATACAATCTTCTAAACTAATTATTATTTGACTCGTAGGCACGATTTAGTTTTCTTTCATTTTGAAAAATATCAGTTTACCATTTATTAGTGATATTAACTGTAATGCCCTTCACAGTTTGACAATGCCAGGTATCAAAACAAAGAGGTACGTCATCTTACGTCTTTAGACTGAAAACAAAGAGATTTTAAAAGTTTGGATGTGACTTTCTATCGCAAAAACATCTCAAACCTAAGGAAACTCCGATGATGTAACCAAGGCTGAGCTTTGCGGCCATTGAAGCTCTTTATGTGAAATCGGTGTGCGCTGCTTTAAATGAGAATAACAAAGAGTTGGCAAATCACCAAAGTGCTTTCCAGAAGAGTCCACGGAGTTATGTGTTGTTTAGAAGTGCATGGACATTTTCAACATCAACTCTGAAAACTCTACAATTGACAGATATGACAAAAAGGAATTTTTAAACAGCTGTTTTCGTTACACGGGAGAGCGATAACGCGTATTCAGAAAGACGTGTCGGCGTAGTTAAACGATATCACATTTGTGCCTCTTCTTGGATTTTATAAAATTGAAAAAGGGGCGAGAAGAGAGATATCTTTGTACTGCATTGTTTCTAGCTTACCGATATTGATTATTAGCGTTGCACATTACGCAACATGTGTGCCTTTATTCTACTGTCCTGACCTGTCTTAAACTCACTACCTAGTTAAACAGCCCTCTGTAAAATGCGTTTTGTTAAATAATGACAAACTAATTAATAACGTTCGCGCTCTTTACTGGAACCATCTTTTCGTGTACTATCTGTCCCGCTTTTCCACAACAATGGTTTCTGAAAGGAACGTTTAGCTGCAGTGACAGATGGCCACAGGCTGCATAACTAAGCTGCGCCTCTCTCTGGGCAGTTACGGTAGGAGACGACTCCTCCCCCACACAGCAGGCTCGCGCAGCTCTGTGCCTGCAAAGGATTGGTTGTACAGCGGGTGCCGTTTGGCGCAGTTTTGAGCTACATCCGTTAACAAAGGGCGTCCATTTATTTATTTCCCGTCTTATTTTAGCGCGTTCGCCGTCAAACATTCACCATGAGCACAATTAACGTCAAAAAGCTTAAAGTTAACGAGCTCAAAGACGAGCTGAAAAAGCGTAATCTTTCGGACAAGGGGCTGAAGGCCGAGCTGATGGACCGCCTGCAGGCCGCGCTGGACGAGGAGGCCCTCGCTTCTCCGCAGGAGCAGGCAGCTGAGGCGGATGACGGTTTCGAGCAGGCCGCCGACCAAGAAGGTATGGCAGAGGAGGAAGAAGGAGAGGGGGAGGGAGAAGGCCCCATTGAAGAAAGCATGGAGGCCAACGAGGAGGAAGAGCCGGAGAGTGGGGGCGACGGCAATGGCGTTGCCGTGGACGAAGAAATGGGCGAGGGAGAAGAGGAAGGAGACGAGGACGATGAGATGGACCCCATGCTCAAGGGAGACGTGGACGACATGGAGAAAATAGATACGGAAGACGGTGAGCCGGGAGAGCAGGCTGCCGAGGGTGAGTCGACAGAATCGCTTATGTAAATGCGGCTGGTTGGATGTGTCGGGTTTTTTTGAGAAAGCGCTAGCGGTGAGGAAATTATTAAATTTGAATGCGTTACCGCACAGCAGAGCGTCCATGTTGAGAGAGAGAGAGAGAGAGATAGCGTGACCTCACTACTAAGCTAGCCAGCGTTAGCACCGGTCTGCAGCTTGGTTAGCAGTCGTGTCGTGACCTTAAGTAGCCACAGTCCAGCCTACTAAAGAGACCTTTAGCGTCACATTGAGAGACGTCGACTAAAATTACTAAAGCGGCTCTAATAAGAAATCTGCTACCGAATTTAGCTTAGTCTGGATTTAAGTTTCGGTTTGGTTAGCGTGTTAGCTTGCCAGCTAGCGTCAGTTTCTTTGTGTCTGTTGTGCAGCGCCAACTAGCTGTTCAACCGGTTAGCTAATTCAGAGGTTCCCGTTGTTCCAGCTGGGGGCGTTGGAGAACATTTGCTTTCACATCCCATTTTAGAATGGATCGACGTGAAAACACAATGTTAGAAATGGCCACTGCAGTGGGCTGTCTTGCCACCCTTTCCGCCTTAATTGTACTGACATCGTGTTTTAGGGTCGTGGCGTTTGCCTTTAAAGGTTGCCGGGAACATCTGAATTAGCTAATCCCAAGATGTGCTGAGAAAAAGAAGGGCGCCGCACTGCTTGTTTAGGTAGGACGTGGGTAGTTTTTTTCCCGTGGTTTTTATAGATAGTGTTGGATGGTCATAGAAATTATGAATCTAGGCAATTCAGTGCAATGTCTCGGGGAGGGGGGTGTAAATCAAGGTCTAAGTAGGCTTTCCCGTTTCCCTGCATGATGCATTTGTCCCTGGCAGCAGTAGATTTGCCCTCCTTTTAATGACATAGATTTGTATCAAAAGCAGTATCTTTTAAGCCCTTTACTGCAGGATAGTAACACTTTACTTATTAGAGACTTGTTTATCCAGCCCCATTCACAATGTTTATACGGGCCAGCTTATATTGTAATTACTACCTGGTCTTTCAAAGCTGTTACAGTTTCCACAGTATGATTGTCTTGTTTTAAGTGTAACGATGAGGTGTTGCCTCCAAGTAACCTTAATACAAATGATAATGGTCGACACACAATGTAACTAATGAACGGGCTTTGTGGGCCAGAACCCCACTGCCAGTCCGACCTCTCTCTCCCAGAAAAAGGAGCACCTCATTCTATATCTTTGTTCTATTTTCAAAGGGGATGCGGACAAAGACACGAATGCTGATCAGAAGAATAAGAAGGGTGTTAAGAGACGCCGGGAGGAACATGGAAGGGGCTACTTTGAATTTATTGAAGAGAACAAATACAGCTGGTAAGGATGGGACAGAGCGAAAATGGCCTTCAGCATCCCTGAAGCGCCATCTATAGCTTTGTTGAATTGTATTGGCTTTAAGTGCCAATGCACATAACTAGCAAGAGGAAAACCCTCATTTTTTTCAAGTATTATACTACTTGTAACATTATTTTCACACACATGCTTTGAGGGTCATCCCTGACTACTTAAAGAACCTTACCATTTACCTTTTTACAGTGCCCACTCACACTGTTTCTTTAATCGACTGCATTCTGTAGCAGAAGTGCATCTATCAAGTCTCTATGAATTCTCACACCTGTTCCTTATGCCAAGTACTGTTTTGGAAAGCCTGTTGTGTCCCCAAGGTGAAACAAGGCTGCTCAAAGGGGAACCCAGAGCAACGTAGCAGATGTGCAATTTTCAGTGGATGGGTGGGGAGAAACTAGCTCGGATTTGTGGAAGAAGGGGTCCACTGCCGCAGGGTAGCAAAAAAGAAAGAAAGAAAGAAAGAAAGCCTCCAACGTCTGTTTGGAACGTCCACGGAGAAGCTCGCTATTGACCGTCCATCGTTACGCCTCGCAATGGTCTATTCTTTTTTTTCTTTTTTCGTTTTGTTTTTTATTTCACTGGTTGTATGATGTCGAAATGCTATTTCTGTCTCATGTATCATGTCCTGTGTGTGTCTGTTTTCATGGTGTGGGTGTGTGTGCATTTGCAAAGTTCTTTCTACCCCTGCTAGGTGACATCATGCATGGGGTGTGTGTGTGTATCTTGGTCAGTGTTTTGTTTTCATTGCGATGTCGATGCACTGAGGATCAACAGGCATATAATGGAATAACTTTTTTAAAATTATTATTTTGGGAGAACCCTCGTCATGAATGTTTAGGCCAGGGCAGCAGAGCTGTTAGCACACCGAAGTATTGCTGCTCCATCGCTTTTCACCCCCAGTTAAACCTTCAGAGCTTAGCTCCATGTAGACGACTACAAGTTCCACCTCAGGCACTGTGTTGTCCACCAGCACCGTAAATCTCCCCACGGCAGCTGTTTGTACGGCATTCTGGGCTCTTTGGGGACAGTTGTGACACATCGAGCTGTAGATAAGAAAGGAGTGATGAGCCCCGCAGTGGTTTCCTTCTCCTAAATGATTAGGAGTTGCACCATAGTTGGATGATGGCAGGTGAAGTGATGCTAAAGCATCATCCTTAATATTTAGAGATTCCTGAACTACAGAGTTGGTAAGTTGCTGTAGTTTTGACTACACTGGTTTCTCTTAAAACATGCTTTCAATGTATTCTGCTTAGCAACACAGTCAAAAGTTAGTGGTGACCTTTTCATCTAGAAGTCAACACGGGGAGGTTAAATATAACTTGCCCCATATCAGTTCTGGAGGCACAAACACGCACTTATCTGACAGTGGAGAGGTCTGCTTGTAGTTTATCACTGTGACTCTCACATAGCCTTGAATACTAGAACAGGTGGACGTGCTTCTCTCTGTGTATCTTTCACATTTTAGATTTCGCTGGATTCTGCAAGGTAAGTGTCTGCTGAGGCCTACAATACAGCCAACATCCAGAAAGTCTGGAGGCTCGCTCAGTTATTTGCTTTCCCCTCTGTCTGTTTCTTCTCCTGTCTACCTAAAATATTCTTCACCAAGTGGTACCCAAGGCATCTATATTTTCCATGCAGTTAAAGTGACGCAAACCTTCTTATACTGACTCTTGGTATCTGTTTTCAGTGCCTCGTCCAAGTCACCTGTTCCCCCGTTGGAGGAAGAAGACGAAGACAATGATGACACAAAAGTCTGCCTGGATAGCTGTATGTTTGCTACTTTTGTACAGGATGTTTTTAGACTTGTCAGCTTCCTTCTGTAAACGACTGCTTAGAAACATTCCTGGAAAACGGCTTCAGAATTGAGCTTGTTCTAATGGACAAATGTAGACATGTTATATTTGATTAACTTCAATGTCACATTTTCAGCATAGCTGAATCGTGCATAACATGGCAGGCACAAGCCGTCTCAGCTTTCTTACGCGTTGCTCTGAGTTGTGGCGTTGCCAGGTGTTCATTTCCTAAAGTCTTATAAATGGGCCCGTTGTCTTCTCCGTGGTGGTTGTAGTATTCGCAGTCCTGAAGCACGACCTGTACGTCAGTGCTGGTGTAGTCATCAAAACGTTTTGGGTTTTTCCTCCCCAGATGTTGAGTTAACCAACAGCAGTGTGGTTAGTAAAACGAGTGTTACTTTACCTGACTAGTTTTTCTGCTCCCTACTAATGAAGGCAGCAGAGGTGATCTAGCTCACCAGTCCCTCCATCCTCAGGATGTATAAATGTGTACCGTCTTGTCCAAGAGTCGTGTCTCAATTTGTACTTTTTCTGCCCGTTCAGACAACTCTGACCTGCACTTTAAGGTGTCGCGGGACCGCTACAGCGCCTCGTCTCTCACCATGGAGAGCTTTGCTTACCTGTGGTCCGGGGGAAAGGCTACATACGGTGTGAACAAAGGCAAAGCCTGCTTTGAGATGAAGGTACGGTAACGATGCTCACATCTTGCACAAATCTCTGAATGGCTCAGTGAGGTCAGTGGAAACGAGTGGTAATGCTTTTCTGTGTGTGCAGATCACTGAGAAGATTCCAGTGAAGCATATTTCCAGCAAGAACATGGAGATTCATGACGTCCAAGTCGGATGGTCCCTGGAAACGGGCACACTGCTGCTGGGTCAGTGCAATGTTTGCCGCAACTCTGTAAACGCAACACTGACTCAGTGTTGGCGGAGCCCGCTGTAACTTTCCATTTTACTCATGGCACAATGCATTCCCAGGATCACTGGATGTACTGGTGTGCTGTAATGTTTTGGCCTCTGAAGGCTGCCAGCATCTTAGGGCAGCAGCTATTTGCTGTGACTCATACAGGCTGAATACCGCTGGGTTAAACATTTACATCAGTTCAGCCCATCAGAGGGTGAACTTTGTATTGAAACACAAACAAACCGAACTGTACTGGGTGTATCCATTTACAGGAAGGTCGTGTCTCTAGGGGTCCCTCTGGTGGCCAGTTGGCTTCATGACACCTTTGTACAAAATGGCTTCAGCTCTGGCTGCGTCACAGCAGCGCTGCGTGGCCTAGTGCCAGCCCAATGATTCACACACCACCTCCACTCTGTATTAATCCAGAAGTGTTTGTCATGTGTTTAGGTGAGGAAGAGCATTCCTATGCCTACTCCGGAAAAGCCAAGAAAACCACCAACTGTGTGACCGAGGAGTTTGGAGAGACCTACGAGGAGAATGATGTCATCTGCTGTCTAATTGTAAGATATGAGATTGTTGTTTGTTTTTAATTTTCCCCTTTGTGTGCAGATGGAAGAACAGTAATGTATGGAAGAGGCAAAGAGCGTTAAACAGAATCATGAGAGTATTAGTTTGACTCTTTTTCCCTTTCTGCTGAGGCAAATGTCTTTGTTACACACTAAAGCTGGAGTGTTGCTCTATTCATGCAGGACTTTGAAGGTGAGGAGGTGGTGCTGTCCTACTCCAAGAACGGAGGCGAGCCAGCTGTCGCTTTCCAAGTCGGCAAGGACTCCCTGAACGGCCGGGCCCTTTTCCCCCACGTCATCTGCCGCAACTGCGCTGTGGAGTTCAACTTTGGCCAGCTGGAGACGCCATATTTCCCCCAGCCGCAGGGCTACACCTTCCTGCAGCAGATTCCTGTCAGTGATCGAGTCCGTGCACTCAAAGGGCCGCAGACCAAGGCTGACTGTGAGGTGAGTAAAAGAGTTTAGGAGCGTTTTTCATTCATGAATGCAAAAGTGCAACGCTGCGGTATCAAAGTTCTCCATATAGTGATCTCAATTTTCTCTCTTTTCCAGATCATAGTCATGGTTGGTCTGCCGGGCTCAGGGAAGACCACGTGGGTGAATAAGCATATCCAAGAGAACCCTGGGAAGTACTACATCCTGGGCAGTGACACGATTGTGGAAAAGATGATGGTCAGTACTCAGACCAACGTTACAGCGTCCCAGAAATAGTTGCTGCTTCTCCCTGTTGGTAGGAAAATGCTCTTTTCTTCTTTCGTGCAGATCGGCAGCATGAAGCGTCAGTCCAAGGACATCACAAAGTTGACTGCCATTTCCCAGCGTGCACCGCTCTTCTTGGGAAAATTCATTGAGATTGCTGCTCGCAAGAAGAGGAACTACATCCTGGACCATGTAAGTGGCTCTTGCTGAGTGTGGTCACAACCATGTCTTTGATGATAGATTGATCAAATGAGCCTCTTTGTCTTTGCAGACCAACCTGTCTGCTCCGGGCCAGAAGAGGAAGATGTGTTTGTTCGCAGGCTTCCAACGCAAGGCTGTAGTCGTCTGCCCGTCTGATGAAGACTACAAGCAGAGAGTCCAGAAGAAAGTTGAGACTGATGGCAAGGAAGTGCCTGAGCATGCTTTACTCAAAATGAAAGGTAAAAGCATTACCGTTGTCTTTACCCTGTTACAGTCCATCACACACTTGGACAGAAGCTATTCCTGGGTGCTGCTTCTCTTATTGAATCGTTTCCGTTCCATTACAGGCTTCTTCTCTCTGCCCGAGGAGGGCGAGAGCTTCAATGAGGTCATCTACGCCGAGCTGCAGAAAGATGATGCTGCCAAGCTCCTGGAGCAGTACAAAGAGGAAAGCAAGACGGCTCTGCCTGCCGAGAAAAAGCCCAACCAGGGGAGCACGACGCCTAAACAGCGCGGTGGACAGCGCGGTGCTGGACGCGGTGGCAAAAACCAGTTTGCCCGTGGTGGCGGACCTGGGCAGAGAGGTGGCAGCCGTGGAGGCTTCCAGAACAGAGGCAACTTCAGAGGAGGTGGGATTGATGGGTGGGAAATGAATGCTCCTTAACAGCACAGTTGATGCTCAAGCTTACCTTTACCCTGGTCTGTCTGCAGCTCCCGGGCCTCGCGGGGGGTTCAACCGTCCTCCTCGCGGCTTTCTGCCGCCCCCAGCCTTCAGAGGAGGATTCCCCAATCGTGGAAACTTTAACCGTGGTGGCGGCCCCATTCCTAGCCTGGGTGGATCCCCCAGGGGCGGCCCGATGAGGGGCAACATGGGACACAGAGGAGGACCCATGAGCAGAGGCGGTCCAGTGAACAGAGGGAACATGAGCAGAGGAGGCGGAGCTAGCATGGGTCGTGGTGGAAACAGGGGTCACCCCCATCAGGTTGGTTTCAAAATGACTCCTGATCAAATTATTGCTCCTCTGACGTCCGTTGATGCATAATCAACTTTTTTTTTTCTTTGTTTTTCCTGCACAGTTTCAGCAGAGAGGGGGGGGCCGTGGCAACTTTGGCAACAAGAACAGCAACTATGGAGGCAACAGGAACGGCATGGATAAAGCCCAGGCCTTCAACCAGAGCTGGCAGCAAGGGGTCAGTGTTTGTGCATCTGCCGTTTGTAGTTGTTACACATAAATCAGGGGATCAAAGTGTTAATGTTCTGTTCTGTGCAGTTCTGGAACCAGAAGCCGTGGAGCCAGCAGTACCAGCCTGGATATTACTGAGACATTTGTTCTAATGGACTGGTGGGCGACACTGGGATCCACCGCTAGCCACGGAGCATCATCCACTCCAACGTTTGCTTACTTTCCTTTAGAACCCACTTTTACTAATGATCGTAAAACTCACGACTGATAACGAGACTAAAGCTAAACGGAGCGACGACATTCCATCGGAGGAGAGCAGGCAGCACGACTGTAACTGAAGCTCTGTATCGTCACACAGATGTACACAGTGTGGGTTCATCCTCATTCAGCCATCTTTTGTTGTTGTTGTATATTTTACCCTCCTCCACCTTTTTAAATGCTTTTAAAACATGTTTGTAATTTCAGGAACCAGAAACGATTAGTCGGCCCAGCAGGCTTTGAAGAGATTTTCTTTTTTCAGGGTTGTGCATTTTATCTGTGCTGTGGTTTTTGTTTTGTTTTTCTTTTTGTATTACAAATTGTAAATATTTTTTTTATGCGTAGTTTGCATAAAGGTTTAAGGAACGTGATGATTTGATTGGAACTTTGGCTTCTTTACAGGAAGCGTTGGTAGCTGGTTGGCCTGTACCTGTCTGTAGAGTCAAACAGCCAGACTGAAGCTTTTCTTTTTGTTCCCACGATCAATCCTGTAACATAAACTCCACAGAGCTACAATAAACACATCGTTGGCTTTTTTACATTCTTCTCGGCTTGTGATTTTTGACTTGGTTCAAAGGTGTGTAAATGACCTTTGAACGGGCCGTGGCCTGGTTTGCTATCAGCCCTGCTAAACACCTCATTGGTTAATAAATAACCTCAAGTGTCTTGTCTTTGATATGTTGTTTCCGGTCCTTCAGCTGTTCAGTACTTTTAATTTGAAAACGTGTTTTGGCCAAGCCATCTTTGAGGACAGAAGGAAGCCATGTTGGTCATACATTATGCTTTTTAAGGTCTTTATTAAAACATTAAAGTTAGAGCACTGACGTTCTCAGGAGATCGTTTGTTTCCTAGATTGTCTTGATTAACGGTTCCTTTTAGTGCAGTAGACTTCTGAGAAACGCCGAGCACTGACCAGTTATAAACGTCTCCACGGTAACGACTTCCCTTTTCTTCCTCGTACTGGTGATTCGTGTAAACCTCGCTCTCTCAGTTTTGATGGTGCCAGTTTAGCACAGAAAGTGGTTTTTAAAAGGAGGCCGGATTGCTCATTTTCACCAGCAAACCTAGAAAGGGCTGCACAGTTTGAAGGCTGACCGCCCGAACCGACCTTTCAACTCTGACGGCGCCGTGTTTTTTGTTTTTTTTTAAATGCTCTGGTGTTGGTGACTGTGTGGCCCAGCAATAACGGCAGCTCCACATATACTGTCTCCACGTCGACCTGGTACCCGGATCATGTTTGACACTAGATTGACTTTTTAACGTTACAATAGATCTGATCAATCCAACAGTTTCTTTAGATTTGTTTTGGTTTGCCCGTCTTATTTAATAAACATGTAAATACTAAATGCATCACTAATCCAGCCATGCACGAATGTTCATGAATTAATAAATGTGTTGTGATAAAGAAAGTATTAGTTTGCCACGTACTGCTGTGTGATGAACTATTTAAATGTCTGGAGAGTTTGACCTTTTATTATACTGGATATTAAAATCGAGCAGAATGCAAGCTTTGGGTTTACAGTATAATCTATAATACAACAGACACTATATTTTTATCGCTTTGTGTTGCAGGTTGTATATCAGGTCTTTTATTAAACCAACAGTGCAAAAGCTCTGAGCTTTTTCAGATTTGTTGTCTTTTCTATCTGACAGTTTTTAATATTTGTGTTTGAAAAATTGGGATTGTATTTTTTTTTGTCTCTATTAAAGTTAAAGAAGCTGGTATGCAGTGACCGTGTGTTTTGTTACAGTTCCTGTAAAATGTTTCCCTGCTTTTCTTTAGAGATAACAGAAAGAAAATCCCCGCTCGCGCCTGCGGCCGGTCTCTCAAGCTCGGGTCCTCTGCCAGAGGCCTGAGGGTCCTGCAGCATCCCAGCTGTTCCCAGGACTGCGCTCTTCTGCACAGAGATCTCCGATGTTCCCGGGATCTGCTGGAGCCACTGGGACCACCGTACCTCAGATTATTGTAATGCCTTGTTTACCAGCCTGGACAAATCATGTCTTTCTCGCCTCCAAGCTGTACAAAATGCAGCGGCCAGGCTACTAACACGTTCTAGCAAGCGAGCTCGCATCACTCCCATTTTATATTCTTTACATCGGCTCCCAACAGATTTTAGAATTTGCTTTAAAATTCTTGTTCTAACATACAGAGCACTCAATGGCCCCAGATTATTTATCCAAGCTTCTTTTAAAATTCACTGCTGCTCGTTGTCTCCGCTCAGAGTTTGTTGGTTTTTCCCCGTACACGACTGAAGACGAAAAGAGGCGGAGCCTTTCAGTCTGTGGCACCAAGGCTGTGGTTCACGTTTGGTTGACTCTGTGGAAACTTTGTTTAAACAGGCCTTCTGTTAATCAACACTTTATATTCTCTATTTTATTACTTAATGTTTTCTTTCTTTTAACCTTTGTGTGCAGCGCTTTGTGACTGCCTGTCTACGAAAAGCACTTAATAAACCTGACTTACTTCACCCTCCACATCCTCTCGAGCTCTTCTCTGAGCCCTTGGTATTTCTCCAGCTTCTCGTGTTCCTTCTTCCTGATGTTGCTGTCACTGGGAACCGCTACATCGATCACTACGGCCGTCTTCTTCTGCTTGTCTACCACCGCTATGTCCGGTTGGTTAGCCACCACCATTTGTCTGTCAGGTATTCACTGAGCACTCGGTCAGTTGGGGCCATCTTCATGATGTATTCGTGAATGTTCGTTGTCTCATCCTGGATCGTGGTGCTCACACTCACCAGTCCCCGGCCTCCTTCCTTCACTTAGCGTACAGCCTCAGTGTGCTGGACTTGGGGTGAAACCCTCCGTGCATGGTCAGGAGCTTCTATCTCCTCCTTTGGCCAGCTTATTATCCCAGCAGGGTACCTGATCACGGCCAGGGCGTAGGTGTTGATGGATCTTGTTCTTCCCATTCAGCTGACTCCTCAGGACTTGCCTGACCCTCTGCAGGTACTTGGTGGTTGCAGCTTTTCTAGTGACTACACTTCTCCAGTCCGAACGACATCCCGATGTCATCGCTGTATATCCTGGTGGTGTGGATCAGTGAATCGATGTCTCGTTCAGTCTTGGCATACAGCTTGATGTCATCCATGTACAGGAGGTGGCTGACAGCTGCTCCGTTCCTTAGTCGGTATCTGTAGCCAGTCTGGTCACTGACCTCACTGAGGGGTTCAGGCCTATGCAGAGCAGCAGTGGGCACAGAGCATCTCCTCGGTAGATCCCGCACTTGATGGTGACTTGTGCTATGGGCTTGGAGTTGGCCTCTAGTGTTGTGCGCCACATCCCCATTGAGTTCCTGATGAAGGCTCTGCAACGACTCACAGCCTTGGCCAGCCGCTTGAAGAGGTACACCAGAGAGATCAAAGGCAGGAGAATAAACCAGCTGTTCTCCACAGAACCAGCAAAGGTGTACTCTCAGTGGCAAGGGAACAATAAGAGAACAGCACCACCAAGGCTGGAGACGGAGCAATACTGGAAGAGCATATGGGAGAAGGATGCAACCCATAACGGCAATGCTCAGTGGCTAGAGGATCTGAGGGCAGACCACAGCGACCTCCCTGAACAGGGTCCAGTAACCATCACAGTGGCAGATATCCAAGAAAGGGTCTCCAGTATGAAGAGTTGGACAGCACCAGGGCCCGACATGGTTCACGCCTACTGGCTAAAGAAGCTGACTGCACTCCACGAGCGTCTGGCAGCACAAATGAACCAGCTGCTAGTTAACGAGAGACACCCGGAATGGCTAACTGAAGGCCGGACGGTCCTGATCCCCAAGGACCCCAAGAAGGGACCGGTCCCCTCCAACTACCGACCAATAACCTGCCTCAGCAACACGTGGAAGCTCCTGTCAGGCATCGTAGCGGCTAAGATGAACAGGCACATGGGTCAATACATGAGTGAGGCACAGAAAGGGATGGGCAAGAATACCAGAGGCGCAAAACACCAGCTACTGGTAGACCAAGCAAGACCAGACTGACCAACCTGTGCACTGCCTGGACTGACCCTAAGAATATATATATATAATCTAACATAAGTCATTTAGTGGTTACCTTTGGCTTTATGTTTGCACCCACTGTCCTGCTAGAAATGACATCCTTGACTGGCAGTTTTGTGCAGACCATCTTGCACAAAACTGCAAAAACAGTTTTGTTCAGCTTGTAGGTGTTTGTAATGAGAGCTTTAGCAAAGCAGGATTCTCAAAGTGAAAAACTGGAAACAACCATCAAGCTAACAACATTCACTTTGTGAACACATGCAATGACTGCACAAACTACTTATTCTGCAGCAAAGACAACTTTTAACACATTTACCAAAAAGTGCCTGAAACAGACCAGAGTCTAGCTAATACTGTTGCAGGAAATGTGTTATGAATCTTATGCACCATAAGTAACAGCTGACAGGTTTACAGTAATAGTGAAAGCCATCTTGGCTTTCTTGCTGCAGCTCGTCCTCTCCTCACAGCTGAAACTGAGACTCACTCTGTGCCTGAAGCTGCTGTGCAGTGAGCCGCCCATCACACCGGCTGCTGTCCTCTGACTCAGGCGTGTCTTTGGCTCTGCAGACATCTTCCTGTCACACTTTGTTTCTGAGTGACTTTGATGCTGAAGGAAACTGGACTCGCTCACACTGTGACGTTCCTACTTTTCTGTGGCGGTCTGTGTCTCTTCCACGGTTAATTCCCTTTTTCTCACCATTTCTGTGCCAACACTTTCTGCAGTACAATACTGCTCAGCTGATGCTGTCCAGGGTCTGGTACCACAGTGTGCTCCAACACTACAGGCAGAGGGGCTGAAGTGATCCAGGAAAGTTGGAGCAGCAGCTTTCAAGGCCGTATCAACCTCCTTTACTGCAGCTTCAAACAGTTAACCCATGTTGTTCCCTGAAAAAGGTCTTTTTGTATCGTTCTGAAACGGACATTGTGTTTCAGTTTTGGGATCATTTGTTTTAAACCTGTGGTGTTTCACCACTTACCTTTGTACCAGTTCAAGCTGTTCACTGGACCGAATGACTTCAACTGCAATAAATTACTGGACAAATCGGGCTGTTCTAAAACGCTGGAGCGTATGCCACATCGGGCATACACAGTAAACGTATTCCTTATTTGGAAATGAATTTTCTAGACAGTTTTTTTCTTATTGACACCAAATTTACTTTTTATTTGCATTTCCATAACATGTATGATGATCATAACTTTTGCTGGTTTTATTTAACAACAAAACTGTTTGTTTGTTTTTTGCATTGAACAAATATGCATGCTGAAAATGTAAACAAAAATCCTGCTTCATATTGGAAGTACTTTCAACAACTTAGTGCAGAAATCTGAACATCAGATTCATATAAATGGGAAAAATGAAAATATTGTTTTAAAACAAGAGAAATGAAAATCATGTAAGATCAGCATGTGCATTAACAACACCGAGCACGATGCTTTGCCAGAACAGGTACAGATACCACCTCCGTGACATCATGTGGTACTTGTACCTTGCAGTGCAGACATCAAGGAGTGTTGTGCTCCTCCACAAAAGCTTTGTGTGATTTGCTCCAGCGTTGCAGCTCGTCCTGAGGCTCAGTTGCAGATCTTACCATTTAGCTCAGACGAAACAGACATGCTGTCACACGTCAGTCTTATATTTGTTTAAATATACTTGAATCAAATGATTAGGTCATTATCAGGTCTCTGGAGAACTTCAAGACATGTTGAGGAGCTCATTTAGCCGTTTAAATCAGCTGACACATCTAAAACCTGCGGGACACCGGGACCCTCGAGGCCTGGAGTTCCCCACCCCCGGGTTACACCAATCGTAAAGTTTACCCGTGCTGGCCAAAAGCTCCTGTTTTAGTGTAGGATGTACCTTTGTGCTGACAAAGTCTTCCCGGCTTCTTAGTGATTACAAGCAGGCAACATCTGACATCTGTCCCGAGCTGCAAAACACGAGCAGCCAGAAACTGCAAACCTCCAGCAAGAAAACCATCTCCCCCAGACTCACCAGCATGTGAGACGCTGCATCCATCATGACTTCATCCTGATGTTGTCTTAAGAACAAGACAGTTTCTTCCACTTTTTCTTCTTTCACTGTAATGTATTGTTGTGTGGCCGATTTTGACTTTTCGCACAGCGCTAATGACATGAAAGGAAAACATGCACCATCCATGTGTATGTGAATGTGAAAGGCAAGGTTGAGCCACCACTGCTCACAATCACTTAAAATGACTGACAGTGATCGTGTCTCCTTTCCTGTAAACTTCACTATATAAAATTACTTGCAGAATCTTTTTTTTCTGTAAAAGGTTGAATTGTTACCCCCGTATCTACTGGGAAGGACTTTTGTGGTTATGTCATCATTTAAAGTGACATTTAATTCCAGCAGAATGGCACCATTGGTGAAGGACCACATCATGAAGCACCACCAAAGGTCCCGATAACTGCTGACCGAGTAATCCGGCCAAGAAAAAGACTGAATGAACAACAGAAGCATCTCAGAGGTGAGGCCGATACTGCATAAGTACTATTAAACATGTTTATATGCACATGTGAAGCATGTGTGGTCTTTCCTGTACCACCCGTGTTTCCTTTTCTTTTCCTGCTGAGGTGCGTGATAGATATTCACTCAGACAGCCAGCTGCTTGTCTTTGCAGCATGTTTACCCACATCAGCAGCATATTAGCGAATGACAAGACCTCCCAGTCAGGCAGCAAACAGTGCATTAGCTATTGGCTCTGATTAGTAATGTTTGGCCCTCTAAGCCTGCTGTAAACGCACGAGCTTCATGTGAATAGACTTCATGTTTCTCTGTAAGCACCCACGTAGCTCCTTCCCACTGCAAATAAAGCTCGTTTGACCTACATGACAGCGTGGCCTCAGTGTAACAGGTGTTATAAGTCATTAGCCAAATGATTTGCTCCGCATTACAACTTCCTATAAGTGCAAACAACAAGGCGAAAGACACAGGCAGCTGTATGTAACTACATTTGAATGTGAATGGAGCCAGAGAGACGTGCCCGACAGCAGGGAGGAGGAGGAGCGACCAGGAGCTTTAAGTGAGACAAAATATTTTAATTTTCTAAACATAAACTCATTCATATTATTTACAGGTGGAAAATATAACACATCAAACAGAATTTGAATGACTCAACGCAGCTCACACAAATTCAAGTATAAAAAAAGGAAAAAACTATCAAAATGTACAAAATATATCAAAGTGCTTGTAGATGGAGTTTAGGCAGGAGTACTGAAACTCCGGGTAAAGGTCCTTTTAAATATAAAGTATCAGGTGTGCATTAAATATATCAACACTTCATTGAAAACAACACCACGCGTGTACTCAGAACACATCCCCGCCCCCAGTCTGGATTCTTACGAGCCTTTCCCGTGACTTCATACTATCGAGATGTTGTCCAAAGTGCACGCGCACCTTTCTACGATCATATTGGGAAATTCAGCCACCTCTATCTCGGTGTAGTCCCCTTTCTTCACCAGGTACATGATGGGTAAAGGCGCACTCTCGGACACCGTGCACCGCCGCTCGCCGTACCCGAAGTTGCGCTTGGGCTGCTTGCAGCCACCGGCGCACCTGAAAGCCTGGTACCCAGCCGGCTCAATGATCCAGTACTGTGTCCATGTCAGTGCGCGGAAGTTGATGAAGTACTCCTCTCTGCAGCAGGTGTCTTTGTTTTGGTTGTCGCAGTCACCACGAGAGCTGAGGACGAAAAACAAGGAAAGTTAGCTGACAGCTGCTAGCATTAGCAGTAATGCGATTTAATTGATTTGTTTTGCGGGGGGGGGGGTCAGGTGCTCCAAAAGCTGTCAAAGGCCCCAAATTTCTTAGCTACACCCGTGCTTGCTATGCAGTGGTCAATTTATAGACTGGTTTGTGTTTTCGGTTATATTACTTCAAATGACTTTGGATCATTCGTGATAGAGAGCATATGGTGCTCTTCAGTGCCAGTCTGTAATTTGCTGCTAGATTTCTCTGAAGCACGAGAATCTGTAAACCTCCGCCCCTTTGCCACCACGCAACACTTCTATTAACGAATGCAAATGCTGACAGGTAAAAACAGCACAGGGTTAATTGTCACACTGACACAATATCCTGTATTTCGCGCCCTTACCCGTACTCTTCGAGGTTGAGTGTGTAGAGGACGAGCTCGGGCTTTCCCAAGGTGTTGTCCGTCTGCTCCTGGGTGGTAAAGCGGACACTCTTGGCCATCTCTGCCGCATAACTGCCAGGTCTCTCGCCCTCGATCCACACCTCCAGGTGCATAGGTGTCTTCTGCTGTGTCTTGGACCAATAGTGCACCGCCTGGGTGACATCAAAGCTCTTCCAGCCTGTCTCGTGAATGGGGATCAACCTGTAAACGCGATGGGGGCAATTCATTAAAGTGAGCTCCAACTGATAACTAGCGGAGAAGAATACCGCTGTCTTTTAATTAAGATAGCAAGTTGATGGGGGGGGCTAATTTAACGGATCCCTTACCGCGAATCTACCAGCGACGTCCGGTTGGATCCGTTGGGCAGCACCTCCACCCAGTAGATGCTGACCCTGGCGTTGCTGACGGGCCGGTGGCTCTTCCTCTCCACCGTGAATCGTTTGTGGTGGGAAGCCCGCTGGTAGAGCTTCAGCTCGGCCATGGTCACCTCACTATTATCCGGGATCCTCGCCTCCATGTCGAACATCACGCGTTGCCGACTGGTGTCAGAGTAGACGTACTCCCCGGAAATATCTAAGACACAAACCATTTCCAGCTTTTTAGTCAATTTCGCCTCTTGCGAAGGTTAAAATGACGTTTTTCATGAATATACACTGGTGCGTAAAAGTGCACCGGGTGTTACAGCTATTATGCACGTAAAATACTCTACAGCAAAATCGTTTTCTTTTCTTTTTTTGAATCTGCATGCTCCATTTGTTAAACATTTAAAAGTGCCTACCTGCATTGCCGGGGATTCCTTTCAGGATGCCCGCAAGACTAGGCAACGATCTGCGCCTCCTGCTGTGGTGCATCTTCAGCATGCTCGTGTACTTATTTCTTATATGCGCCGGAATCACGAGATTTTCCACATCCCTTTTATGGATTCTAGGAACTTCATCCATCCCAAGCTTCTGTAGCAGTGCGTCCTTCATATCCTGATGCGTAAAAGCCTTAACGAGACCGAAGAGAGCGGCGAAAAGGACACAAGCCCGAAGGAAATCCATGACGAAAGAGAGAGAGAAGGAAACTTCAGTGTGACAGACGGCAGCACAGTAGCGCAGGAGAGACAGAGTGTGTCCCTCTGACACTCCTCTGGTCCCTTATATTGTTGCGGGTCCTCCCCGTCTTTCGCACTTTGTCGATGGGGGCAGGGACCCTTATCAGAACAAAGGTGCGACAATACAGCCCCATCCTAAACAGGATATCTAAGTGGCCATACTTCAAACAGCAACAATTAAGACTCGAGGGCCATCCGTGTAATTTCACCGCAGTTATGTTTGATGTGGCCAGAAGGAGGATTTCTTTAAAATCCGTTTCTTGCTGTGTATTTAAGTGACAAGACAATCACGTGATCTTTGTTTTATGTGCTTATATTTTTGCTTTTACTTGATTTTGAAAAGAAGAACACTGTGGAGAAGAAGGGTTTTATTTGTAGCAAGCTTGTCGTATTTGAAGTGCTGAAGAGCTTTTTTGGTTAAGTTGAACAAATGACCGTTGCTGTCTTTATCTGGACACTAATTTCTCTTAAATTGGAATACTGTCCTCCCACGGTGTGTCCTATGCAGCTACATATGTGCCTCAGACAGACATTACTTGACCCTGTGAACCTGAAGTGCCCTCTCCTCCTTAGCACCTTTGTCTGCACACACACACACACACACATACACACTCTGATGTGTACATTCCACTGGACAATGTCAGCCTGGGCCCAGTCTGGCAGCAGTTTGTCACACGATGGGCTTAACTTCTGTCTGGATGGCTGCAGAACCTTTTTTATCCAGCAAAAGGGTCTAAAACCAAGCAGCATGTTCACCTTGAGTCTATAACAAGCAAGGGAGTGAGTGGGTGGGGGGTCCATGGAGAAGGAGTGCAGGGCCTCGAGGGAGGAGGGGACGCTAGGGGATTAGATGTTTATTCGGACCCCTGTAACCCATTCTAGGTCCACTCCAGCAGATTAAAATTATTAGCCAAACAGACAGTTTAATCCAGGGGCTGTATGAGAAAGGGAGTGTGTGTGGGGGGAGGCAGGGGGTGGATGTGGATTGGGGCAGGCTCTTCACAAGTTGGTGATTATCTGATTCCATTGCGAGGATTTGCCTTGCCTTTTTTGTCACACAAACATTAGAAGAGGGTTGCTCTCACTGGCTGCCCAGAAGCTCCAGGCTCTGGTTGTGTATTGGCCGTGTTTGCTTAGAGATGTCAGACAGACTGAAGGAGCACACAGGAAGAGCAAATGACAGATGACTGCCAGACCCGCTTGTAGCAGCTCGAGAGGTTGCATCTGCCCAGTAAAGACAAATTATTAATTAGTGGCAGAGCCCCAGTAGCACATGACACGGTGCACGTGTGTTGTAATCTTTGAAATGCATTTATTGGAAACGGGCTCGGCGTGGCTGCGTGTGTGCAAAGGTAAAGTACGTGTAAGTGTGCAGAGGGATAATCAGCGGGTAACAAATAGATGTGATCCATCCTGTTTATTTCAGTTATACTAAAAACGTGCGTCTGTGTCGGGATCCTGCATTGCAGCTGGTTGTAAGTCAGCATCAGAAGCCTTTGGCAGGGTCCGTGTGCGCCTGTGTTTGTGTTCTGATTTTGATGAAGGTCAGGTTTGCAGTTCGGTTTGCTCCTGATTTGATTTTATCCTTAAAAAATGTTCTTTTGTGCACTTTTTTCATTATTATATATGTATGTGTGGTATTTGTCACACTGTGAGAGTTCATCGCTTCAGAATGGCACTGTGGTATAACAATACAATACAAACGTGTGCACGGTCATGCACATATCCAAAATCCCAATAAGCAGATATTTTATTAAAGTTAGCTTTAGAAGTTCACCGTATCACTTCCTGTAGTTTTTCTTTTGCTTTATTCTAAGCTCTAAAAATTTCAGTTTGTTTAATAAAAAAGAAACTCGCTTAATTTTAGTTCATTCTAACAGCGTCAGTCTTTGGTTTCATGATATTTAATATGTATATATAGATATTGTGTTTTTGGTTGGGACATTTGACGTCTGTGGCATTCTTACAACCCAATTAGTGGAAACAACATTAGTCACCAGACACTTTGTTCATTTTATTCATTTAAACGATGAGACTCGTTAATTAGGCTTTAATCAACAGTCTAAAGAGACCATGTTCAGCCATTACCCCAAACTACATGTTGTTAACTCTTTGAGGTCTCAGTGAGGATTACAAGTAACCCCGACTAACCTGAACTCAGCCTAGACTCCAATAGTCCAACATCTGAGCCACAGAGGGGTGACGTCTTGTATTCGGCTTCTCTGGCACGCTTTAAAAACTATTTGAAATTGTTTGTTTCCCCAAAATATGAAATGCTTTTTTGTTTTCTTCAAAGATTACAGCTGGGATTAAATTAAAAATAAAAAGCATGCCCAAAATGCTGACTTAAAGTAATTTGATTACATGTACCTGTAAATGTTCCATGCCATTGGATAAATATACATTCAGTTTATGCCAAGCATGGTTTCCTTGACAATTCATTAACAAACAAACCTTTGACTTCATTTTTTTAATTTCAGTTGCATTTTAATCAAAAAATGTCATTTGTGTTTATCAGGGTTATGACTCATCACAGACTGTTACAGGGATCTTGAACATAAAATAAAGTGGTGTTGTTCGTGCACACTGATGGTATACTGTTACTTCTGTTTTCCTTCAAACACCGAAGGAAGGATAAAGCTGCTCAAAAGTGTATGCTAATGATAATAATCAGCGCATCCTCCATAACAAAGAGCCACGGGTGAGGTCCAAACCTGTAGACTGTCTGTGGTCAGCAGACATGTAAATTCCAAGCAAATCTTGTCCAGTCCAGCCAGATGCCAGTCTAAGTGCCTGCTCTCCACAGCCTAAAATACTCTGCTGTCCGCTCTGCCTCACATTACAACCCCTAATTTGGGAAATTAAGATGGCCTTTGTGTGATATTTCTCAGTCCTCCTTCCTTCCCATGACGCTCAGAGACGAGCTGCCTAGTTCAAAGCCGCATCTCATACACTCATAGGTGCCATTTCTTTTCAATCAAAGGCCCAACGAGCTCCTTCAATCCACAACGCAGGTGTTAATTAGTATCCGCCCATTTGCATTCAAAAGCAGTCCAATTTATAGGTCAATCCGTTCCATTTGCGCAGCATCAGACCTCCCTGTTTCTGCTTTGAATGCGTATACAGGAAGAGGGCAGAGGCGCAGTTTGGTTTGCGCATTATGTTGTAGCATCTCATTATTACGCGTCTCCCTGGGAACAAGGCGGAGCTGCTGCATGCTCCAAAAAGTCAATATTGAACTTGTGTTGGTGGTCACGGCAAAAGCCCCATTATGATGCGCTCGAGCATTGTCAATCACTGCTACTGGCCGCCTTATCTCCACGCCAAATATTTGGAGAAATGAACCGCACTAGTTTGCACATTAATGGTCCACACCAGCTCTTCTCTTTCAGCTCCCGCAGACGCGTCTGGATCTAAAGCTGGCTGCCAATAATCATCGATCAGTGCGTGACAAAGACGAAGCGCTAGACCCGTGCAGGGCAACACTGTTACTGCCCTCCGCGATGTCGACCAACCGCAGGACGGTTTAATTGCATTTCGCACAGCGAATGACGGATCAGTCAGCGCAGACATGCGCGTTGACCCCGCTGCAGACAAATGGGATCAGACACGTTTAATTAGGACTATCAGTACATATTTTCATTGGCTTTTAATTCATCGACAGTTGTGATGGACTGAACCATCGTGGCTCCTAGGAAATATTTCAAAATCTACAACCCGATGAGGGAAAATCTCACGCAAGAAATTCAACAGCTCTGTTGTGCAACTTACAAAAAGGCTCGTGGCTTTCAGTAGCTGTGCTGAAACGGTTTGTACAGCAGAGGACGCCGTGCGCAAGCGCGTAGAGGCTTTAAAGGAAACTTCCATCCCGAAACCCCCATTTGCGCTGTGCTACGTTCAAAAGATCCGATAATCATGACGACGTTAAATAGATAGCAGGAAGGCATCATCGAGGAAATAAATATATGAATAAATGTACACTTAGATCTCTTTATTGCCCTTATTGCTTTGTCCTATTCTAATTAGACCACTTGTGAACATAACAGTTGAACTGAATTGTTCATTGTACGTGACTTTTAACAGGATACTTGCAGTGCTTAAATTTATTAACCTCCTTGTCAAAAAACAAGAAAAATATCTCAGAAATCTGTCAAGCACTTGTTTAAAATGACCTTATTTATTTTATTTTATTAAGAGTAAATGTGAAAATTCATGGATAACAGCAATAATTGTAGTTTGGCATTAAAAGCAGCATTTTGATTTAACAGCTTGCGCACACTGGTCGATTAACCATTACAGAAATATCAGGAATGACTTTGGTCACTGTGACACTTTAGAGCAGAGATGCTGACTCGTTTTACATCAAGGGCCACAGGTAACCCACAGTGATCTGAAGTGGGCTGGAGGAGTCAAACTAGCCTTTCTGTGACATTTAACCACATTTAATCCCAGAGATATGTGCATAGAACATAAAGAATTTCAACAGCACACGTCCGTTTTTCTACATGAAAGATGTGTAAAATCACTGAAAACGATCATATTTATATAACACAGTTTTTGTTCATTCACAGAAAATGTTCTTTCCCCCCCAAAGTGTCCACAGTACACAGCGAAAAACAGGAAGTTGTCTGGCATTTATTTGTTTATGCATTACTTAAATACTTTGGTGTAGCATGAATGGCCATGCAGGAATCTTAGTCAGCAGAAAACGTCATATAAAAGTTATAAATACACAGTTTAAAGTCCAAAAATCCATCCTCGCAGTCAAAGTCGTCCCTGCAGTCGGATTGGAGGCTTTGGCGGGCAGATTCTGGCCCCGGGCCCTATGTTTAGCACCACTGATTTCAAGTAAGTGTTGCATAAACCTTACATGGGCTGGTGTTCTAATAGATGTGTAAAGCACTGTACGCCGTGAGCAACCATCACTGCTGTTTTACATGATATTCATTCTTTCACGACAAAATGACACCAGATTGATGCGAGGACAAAAAGAGTCCGAGTGTCGACCAGGAAGGATTTCACATTTCTACGAACTTTCAAGACCCATGTCACACAAACTCTGATGTGATCAAGTCTGCTGAAGGACAGAAGCATTTAAAAGCATTTAAAACTAACTATAGACGCTTTACATGAACATAATTCACCTACCAAACACGATATTAATGAGGACTGAGTGTCGTATCAGACTGATTAGATCCTGTTCATCACATACTTCTAAACTACCAGTGCAGGAAGTGACAATTTTGGAAAGAGAAATAATAACAATCCTTCCACGTTAAAGTGTTGTAATACAAATACACCTCAGTATATGCAGTGAACGCACCGAGACCGAAGGCGCTCGGTTTCACTGGGTTTGGCAAAAAGATTGCGAAGCGCTCAGAGCGACCTGTGACAGGATTATCTCAGCAGACGTCACATGATTTCTGCTTTCTCACCACACATCGTTTCATTTTCTCGCTGTCCTGAAGCATTTGGTGCTGTGTGTTTTTGAACTTTACTGATAAAATGTGCTTACTTGTGAAGATTGAACATGCATCGATAAAATGGCAAACGGACGCGTTCAACGTGAAATGTCCTGATCACATGATCCACATTTGAATGTAATATCCACGCGGACACACGAGACCCGTTTCCAGCAACCATCACGCCTGCTGGAAGTGAAGGTTGTGTGTACTCCTCCCTTTCACAGCCAAACTGGGCCAAGAGTGCAGAGCTGTGCAGAGTAACACTGATGATTGGCTCTCTGATGGGCTCGGTTAACTGTTCAATCCAACAAGGGTGATGAACATCTCCAAACAATCAACAATGAAAACTCAATCAAAGCACAGCAGTCTGAGTGCAGGCTGACAAACAGAAGCAAACACAGCAAGTGTGTTGGAAGTTGGAAATATAGCAACAACACTTGTGCGAGGAATTGTGTCTAATAACAAAAGCACTCAGACGTAACTGCACTGCTTCAGAATCAGAATCTTTATTGACATCGTGCTTTCAAACAATGAAAATAGTTTGGAAAAATAGTGAAAAGAGGGCACTTTTAAGTGTTGTGTACAAGAATATAAGATAAGACTTTATTGATCCCACAACGGGGACATTTTTGCGTCACCTCAGCTCAGGTACAGATATCAGAAGGAAATACAAAAATACAAATAAGTACAATCAGTGAAAAAAGTAAGATAGCACACTACATACAATGGTAGCATACACAGTATGTGATTATGGATATGGCTGGAAATATGGAAGACATAAACTATATAGCTTGATATAGCTATTGTACCACTACTATATGACATCAGAGTTGATTTCCCTTTAATCAGGTGACTGTGTCTTATATGGCACGTTGTTGTGCGCTTACTTCATCACATCTCGTGTCTTTCTTCTACAGTCAGGGGGCCCTGAACTATTTATTTTCTTAAGTATGGAAGTTTTATGTTCCCCTTTGTTGGGGTGTGTGGCCTCAAACACCTTCTCCTTCTCTCTCCGTCTCCCTTCCCCCAAACATTCAGCTGCTTAGGCCGTTATTGATTACTGGGTGCACTTTGAGCAGTGATAAGCACTAAAGGGATCATTTCCAAACAAGGAATGATCAGTTCAGACTCTGAACTACATGAAACCCCATGCACTGTTTCTATGCAAATAGGGAGCGAGAGCGTGCCACACAGACCCTTTTTGTGTCAGACATTTAAGGTGTGACTGTGAATGCAAAAGCGAGACACATTTGGTAGATTGCATAATGGTTTGTGGGGAATCTGACTGTCATATTTGATGCATGTGGCTGTGTGAGGTGGCTCACTGTCACAGCTAGCTGGACTCGACACAGTTGCACTGACGCAGGCTGGACTGTATCTCGTTTAAGTGCTGTGTTTGCGGTCGGTTACAGGGACAGCAGTCATTGTTACTCCCGCGTGAAGAAAAAGACGCCACCAGCACACAGCCCGCAGTTCCCATTCACAATATTGACAACACCCCCTCCCATCAACACCCCCCGCCTCTCCCATTCGCACAGCAGATGCTGTGACGGGCGCCATGATGATGATCTGGGATTTTGCCTGCAGCAGCGACCAGAGACGTTAGAACAGTGGTAGATAGGCCGCGAGCTATAGAGGACGTCTCGAGACACGGGAAACATGGCGGATTAACGAGCATGCGTGGAAGTTGGAAACTGTAAAC
Source organism: Mchenga conophoros (assembly GCF_057382185.1). NCBI lineage: Eukaryota > Metazoa > Chordata > Actinopteri > Cichliformes > Cichlidae > Mchenga > Mchenga conophoros. Next base: position 1,241,055 of record NC_140540.1, read on the forward strand.
GCGTTACCTAACATCACAGACTGATAACCTTTTTTTTGGACAGCGTCGAAACGTGTTCAGAGACACCGTGTTCAAATCAAACTGGTAAGACGAGACTGAAATATCCGCGAGATATCCACAACAGCAAACACGGTGGTAGAAGTATAACGTCCAAAGAAAAAAACAACAACCTAACTAAAAACGTGATAATTAATAATTTTACTTTTTACTTAAAGTAATTTAATAAAATTTCAAAAATAATTCCCCAAATAACAGCCCAGAAACATTAGTCCGGATGATTGGTCGCATACTGGAGAGACTTACTTCTAGAAGGATCTTCTATGGTTAAAAAAGAAGGTACGTATTTATCAATAACTCATAATTACGTTTCTGACGAGAGCTATTTGTAAGCCATTCATAATTTCCAGCAGAGCCACTTTTCCCACAATGCAGCGCGGTGCTGCAGCGCACCAGAGCAGTGTATAGTGGGTTATCTTTTCAGTTTAAAGCCTCTGGCATCGAGCCGCTGGTAGCTGACTGGGGAAAGACGGCAAAGCAGCGAACGACCGGCGGTGCAAAGGGAAGGACGGGGGGGAATTTAGGCAGTGTCCCGTATTTGGAATAAGCGAGGCTAGAGAATACAGCTTCCCCCTGACGTGAAACGAGCTTTTCTGCAACCTTCATAAGAGAAAAAAAGGAGCCGCATTTTTCTCCTTTGACGGCTAACTTACAGGCTGGTTGGAACTCTTGGCTAACCATCGCGTTTGAACTGTGAAGAAACTAAAGAGACGTTGACGAAGATTGGGATTTAAAGAACATATCTCCCAGCAGTGAGTTGTGAAAACAAGGGGATATTTTGCAGTTAGATAAAAAAAAAAAAAATATATATATATATATATACACATTGTCAGAGACAGACGGCATTTGGTTGAGACGTGTTAACGCTGCGTGTTACATGTCAACTCCCGGGAAAAGGGGGAAGTTGTGGCATCAAGGAACGGAGAAAAGTAGCGTTAACGTTAGCTCCCTGGTTAGCTGAACAGCTAACCTAGCAGGCTGCTAAGCTGCTGTCGCCCTTCCATTCCTGGAGCAGAGGAGGGGCGCTGGGGCTTTGTAGCATTGCAGATCTGGTTTGCATTTTTTGGATTGCTGCAAGAATGGAGAATCCCAAATATCTGTCTCAACTCAGGGAGAGGTTCTGAACGGCTTCGACTAGGTTATTTTAAATATATATATATTCTCTTAACGCCAGAGGAGAGCAGAAAACTGCCTGCTAACGCTGCGATTCCAACAAAATCAGCCGGCCCGGAGCAGCCAGGGTCTGTTACAGGCTTACTTCTTTTCTTATGCACCCTTTGAGGGGTTGGGGGGATAGGTATTAAAAAATGGGGAAGTGCTGCACGTCTCACCCAGCTTCAAGATACTGGCTCTCGAGAGGAAGGTCATGATTAGGCGCATTTTATCGCTTATTTAGCACCGGCTTGGCCTCAACGCGCAAAAGTTTGATTATTTTTCGAGACGTGCAGTGGCGAGAACTTTTCAAGGCCCCCCTCTGCGCTGACTTCCAGGCCGAGGAGGTGTTTGCTCGTCCAACCCCATCCATCACCATTGCTTCAAAAGGCCAACAGTAAGGAATAGAACATGTCGGGAGAGGTGCGTTTGAAGAAGCTGGAGAAGCTGATCCTGGACGGGCCGCCTCAGTCTAATGGCCAGTGCCTGAGTGTGGAGACGCTGCTGGATATCCTGGTGTGCCTCTATGATGAGTGCAACAACTCCCCCCTCAGAAGGGAGAAAAACGTCCTGGAGTTTTTGGAATGGGGTATGTATTCTTCTTATTTACTCCATTTTCCCTTTCTTTCTTTGGTAAGATGATCAAGCTAATAATACTGTTGGCGCAGTGGCCCTCCCTTTCTCCCATCACATTCCTTTTATAGAAGCAGCAGGGCTCACTTTGGCCTCCTCTTAACACACTGGCTCGCACTAAAAACTAAAGAGAGAAGGGGCCAAGCAAGGCCACTCTACTCTCCTGTAGTTAAATGTTTTATGTGTTTTGGAAAAAAACAAAAGCATGTTGGAGGGTTAGACATTAAAACAGAAGGTGCCAGTTTATTACCAAAAACAGAGATGCTGTAAAATACCAAGCTGACAATGATAAAAGAGGATGTATCGGCTGGTGAGCAGGCCTGTTCGGATTTGAAATGCTTCCGGGACGGGTCCAATAAAGATGTTCTCTCCCCTGCAGGCCGCCATGTATTCCAGTGGGAATGCACTTAATGTGAAGTAGATGGCTTTCCTGTCATCACGGCTACTTTGCATGTCAGTTTGCTTGGGTTTGTATGCACGTGAAGGGTAGAGTTGTCCCATCAGACAGAAATCACTTGCACACGCCCATGCTTTGATTAGTTTCTACAGAGGGGGGGAGGGGGGGGGGGGGTTCTGCCTTTTTCTGGCTGTTTTGTAACTTTAAGACTCCCTAAGGTTAGAGAAAGGGAGAACAGCAGGAAGACCACACACACCAACAAGAGAAGGTGTGTGTGTGTGTGACATTGGGGTTTGGTTTGTGCATGAAGCAGGAATGTGAGCGACTCACCTTTTTTTGTTATGTAGGGCAGAGGCCCAGCTAGCTGCCGGAGCATGCCTGGCTGCCTGGACTGCGCTGTCTTTTACAGCCCTGAGAGAAGGGTGGCAGTGCAGGAGCAAATCATTGACCTCACAGCAGAAATGTGGATTAAAACAAAAGGCAATGAGGCGACATATTAGAAGGAAAGCGCTTGTGTGTCATATCTGCAGGAATCTTTTTGTCTATGTTTCTAAAAATACAAAAAACCCCTCTACAGACAGACTAGCCGTTTGGCCCGTCAGTGAGTGACTGTGTCACAGACAGACAGGATGGCAGTTAAACACGTGTTAAATCTTTTGCCTGTGGCTGCTAAGTTCATCTACCCCACCAGCCACCATCTGGCCAACCTATTCTGTGCTAAAAACGCAGTTGTGCAGGCTGGAAGTGGCTGGATTTGGCCATTGTTCATGTTTTTTGGGGGAGTCTGCATGAGGATGACGAGGTACTTTTGTGCCTCTGCTGAAACATGTTTCCTTTAGGACAATCAGTTGTTGCCCCCCTTTGCTAGTTCTCAGCTGATGTGCTGCATCAAGTTGGCTTTGCAACAATGCCAGTGAGCCCAAGCCTTTAAGGAGAGGCGCCTGAGTGCCAAGTGGTGACCTCATCGTGACATTTCCCTGTGTTGTCACTAGAAACTGAGCTCTAGCAGACACAACATGCAGATTCAAGCTGTCATAATTGCCTGGAGGTCCCGTGTTGCTGCTTGTTATTTACCACTCCAAAGGCACTGATATTGAATCCTCCAAATTTATGCATTTTAATAATGTAAGTTGAAATGGCTGCTCAAACAAAGCTACGGTGTCCTTTCCAGAATAGAAATGTGCCTTAATTGTAAAGTTCTAATTAAAAAGGGCCTTTCAACAAAATCCATTCAAAGGTAGCTCTTAAGATTGTTCTCATCCTCTGCCGCACACGTACAGTTACCACGGTGGACCCGGCAGTTGTTCTACTCTGGGCTCTGAAGGATGTCACTCAGAGAAGATATGACCTTACATGGTTCTGTCATGCAGCGCTGTCGTTGGCAGAGAATATCTACCCACGTGCAGTTCCATCCTTCTGTTTGCAAGTGGCATCCAATCAGCTAAAGCAGCGGACCCGGGCCTCGTACCGGTACCGGTCCGTGAGTCGTTTGGTACCGGGCCGCGAGAGTTGAGGCTCAGGTGTGAAATGTGTGGTTTTCAGGGTTTTTATCGTTTTCAGCGTTATTTTGTTATCGTTTTTATCGTTAACTCTGTTTCCCTGGGTCTTTTCACTTGTGTTATGAATAAATCTTGTTTTTTTTCGGTACCGGTACTAGCTTTATTTTGTTGTATTTATGCGCGACACCTTAAAGGCCGGTCCGTGAAAATATTGTCGGGCATAAACCGGTCCGTGGCGCAAAAAAGGTTGGAGACCGCTGGACTAAAGGGATGGAAAAAGCAGATAAAATGGCTGGTTTCAGACACTGGTCGGTTGTGCACCAGGCTAAGTATATAAATAAGAATTATTTGGACTTGTGAACAATCTTCTGGCACAATTCTTGCTGGATTGCTTAATTTAAACAAGTTGATTTCCTAGCATGGACTTGGCTTTTAAGCGTAGTCTTCAAATTTTCAGTTTGCGTGAGACCGAGGGCTTGGCAAGGCCAGTCCAGAAGCTTAATGGTAGCGTGCGCTGACCATTTCAAAACTCGTTTTGCTGTTTATTTGGAATCGCCGTCCTGTTGGGACACCCAGCTTTGTCCAGATTACAGTGTCTAGCAGTTGAGTTGAAGTTGAAAAATTTGGATTCCATCCACTTTATGCAGTGTAGCAGAATAAAGGCTATTACCATAGTGCAAGGGACAGCGGCCTCACACGTGGTTGTCCAAGCATCTCTCTCGTCTATAAAACGTTTTCTTTTTTTCCAGAAGACATCTGAGCTGAAAATTTCAGTTGAGCTTGAAGGTGTTGAGTTTGGAGCCGAGGCGTCTTTCTTGGTTGGCGCCCTGTCAGTCCACGCTGATGTGAAACTTGCTTCACTGTGGACGGTTTCCAGTTCGTGGCCCGGGTGAGCCTCGGTGGTTCCCAGGCTCTTATATTTGAGCCTGCGTGGATCAGATGAGATCCGACACTATTCGCGGTATGATGACTTGTATGTAAACGACTGACGAGCACTGTAAATATGCCAGTGTGTGACTGCAGAAGACATTGTGGACTTTGGTCAAACCAGTTTGCCCCAGTGGTAAACGGCTAGGGAAATCCTGTCCAGACAGATGTCCAGGATGTGTCCCTTATCTGCCTGTCGTGCTCATCTGCAGCTCTGATATATAAACAATTAAACATGTAGCGCGATACTCAGGGATTCTTTTCCTGCATAGAATAACTAACATTTCCCCAATCGTGTGCTGTCCAGAGCCGAAGGCGTCGAGCGCTGTAACAAAATAATTTCTGTAACTATTTTTGTGAATTTGGGGTTAAAATGTTAGTTTGGACATTTTGTGTCTGAGATGATCAGAAGTAACAGATTTGCAGCACTGACAGGTTCAGCTTATTTGCAGTGTTACTGCCCAAAGGCTTTTCTGAACCAGAAGAAACACCCTGCTGCTGGACGCACTAGGACAGCAAATAATCACGTTTCTTACATTTGTGTCATATTTCATATGTACTTCACAGCTGCTGCTGGTTAATTTCACTCAACATTTCAGCAGCTCAGGTTTCAGTGTTTCCCACAATAAGACTTGGTCTGGTCAGCACGTTGGTGGTTTTTGTGTCAATTATGATTTCCTCACAGCCCGTAACCGTTCAAACTGGGGCTTGAAGCGTGCCAGACTAGCTGAACTGGAGGTGTTTTATCCGAGTGGTGGTACGGGAATAATAACAGTCGGCTAGATCATTGCTGCATCTACATGATTTGCCATATTTGAACTGTGTTGGTGTTGAATCAGCTCATCCTTATGAAATCCAAAGGGCTGCTGCGTGACCACATCAATGAATGACACCTTTCAGTCTTTAACTATATTTATATTTTTAAGAGTTATTCAGTGAAGAGCTCAGGGCCAAGAAGAAACCATTATAAACTGCCTCCCAGATGGTCTTTTATTATGGACAAGATGGACCAGTGAAAGTGATTCAGTTCAGCTTTTGTAGTTAAAAACAGCGGCGTAACAGTGAGCCAGTCCAGACAATAGTTCTTCCCTCTCGGTGGAAGGAATCTGCGTGTAAGGTTTTAGCCCTGTGATAACGCGCGTCCACGGCAGCAGACCACACCTCTGTGGCATAGCTGCACACAAAAAGTATAGTAGCACTGAGGTCAAGTCTCGTCTTGTCCTCAAAAGTTTTGTGAGCGCCACCACTCCCATGTTTTTCTTCTTCTTGGCAGAAAACCCAGCCACAGGGTCAAAGGAAAAAAGCACACCTGCTGCACATGTAGTGCGGTTCTCAGGATTTGGACACTTATTAGCTAAATGCTAACCAGAGTAGTGACACAGTGCTGTTATAGCTCCTTATTTGTACTTCAGCAGAGGAGCCAAAGTGCACGTGACCAACAGGAGTCTCTATAGGAAACAGACTGGAACAGAAAGATGGTGTTAACACGTACTCAAAACACGGTTTAATCCTACATGCAGAAAAATGGTTCAAGATGGGCCCAGTGAAACCTAAGACCCCCTCAGCCTGTGAGCACTCGGCCTTTGTGCGGCACACAGAGGCTGCACCTTCGCAGCTGCCCTTTGTAGCCACGCTGCAGCGCCTGCGCGCCTTTTTGCTAATGCAGCACAGCCGTGACAAAGGTGCAGCAGTGTTCCCCTTTCTTCCCAACGATGTTTATGAAGCGAAGAAGAGGACAAACACGTGGAATGGGTTTGCTTTTCGTCTTGTTGGGTGACCTCATTCCAACTGAAATGGAGACCCCAACATGACCTGCAGCCACCGGGAACACGGGAAAGCACGCTGCATATTGCAGCATTTCCTGGGTCTAGCAGCTCAGGCCTGCGCGTGTGTTTATTCACTTGAAGCTGAAACTCGGTCTGAGCCAGCAACTCTTCACCCACACTTATTTTAAATTAATTACGCTGAAATATTTCTGATTAAGCTGATTAAGAGTTAACTTGAAGAAAACGCTCCTCCTCTTCTTTCTCAGCAGCTGAGCTACACCTACGGTCTTTTTCATGGAGCAAGCAGGAGATGAATAACGGATCAGTTTAGTTTCACATTGATCCGTGGCTTACGTAGGCAGGCGCCAACCCACCCATGATGGTGATCTTTCCAATCTCACCGCGCGCTCGATCTTTTTCTCCCATCGTCGCCTCCTTTGTGTTTAGCACCAGTCTCACTCCCCGGTTTGGCTGGCAGCTGAATGAGAGTGGGTGGCATTGCCAGGCCACAGTTGGCAAACACTGTGGAGGCTACCTTTTCTCAGTCCAGACTCGATGTTAGCCTGCAGTGGCCAGCTGTTCAGCTGCAGCTGATGTGTGCTCCACCCTGCAAGGCTTTGGCAGCGTGTAACACACACTGCTCGCAGTGGAGGCGTGTACACACACACACACACACACACACACACTCTTATTATTGTGGGTTTTTTTTGCCTAACTAGGCTATCTCATAGTGCACAGACCTGAGTTCTTCCCTGTTTTTCCGCTGTTAAAGAAAGAGCCGCCACTTAAATCACGCTGCTTCCAAAGAAGAATTTTTGGATCACATAGTTTAAAGTTGTGTCCACCACACCAAAAACAACCATGTTCACAACACTTTCTAAGCCTCTGCGTTTATACACTCGGTCCCTTCCACCGCTGCAGGTTGGGACCAAACATGCTCAGACTGCAACCTCTGCATTAAAGATCAGCGTCGAGTTGGAGTCGCGCATAAAGGCCAACTCATCCTGGGGTTTTTCCCCTCAGTCAGGAGTGACCATATATAGATAAGAGGAGGGAGTGCTGAGTTATCAGCTTATTACTAAGGTATAAACAAGGCCAGGATTTGTTCTGCCCTACATTTTGTTAACTGAGGCTTCATTTACTTGAGTCACAGTTTGTTTATTAAATGATAAGTAACAGTACAGTCCTCACGCCCCCTCACAGACCCGTGCAGAGCTGGTAGAAGTACTTTGGAAAGTAATCACTGTCCATTAGGATGAACTTGGTTGGCAAAGCTAGTTCGGTGACTTGGATTAGCAGCATTCAAAATGAGAGACCACAGTGATGCAATAAAGAGAATCATCCTCTGTACAGTTTTCATGAAGCAGGAAATTAGCTTTTGAGACTGAAACTAGTTTGTGTGCAAAATGGGTATTTGGGCTAAGAGGTGTCGTTTTAACACGGGAAACTACGGTTGTGGAGACTGCCTCTGGTGGCCAATTGAGGGATTGCAGTTTTCAGCACTTCATTTTTAGGCCTGGAGGTTTCTACAGAGCAACATAAACTAAGCTATTGCAAGCTGCTGTTCCAGCTGTGCTGCAGTAGCTGGCCTTATTCACGCACAGGAAATGTACGTTTTTATTTTACTTTACGATCCATCACCTGCGTGGTGGATCGTAAAGACAGAGCAGTGATTTATTGTGTGCAGACGATCTGGGTTTGGGTCTTTGACATTATGAAGAATCAATAAACGAAGTAACAGAAAAGGTTGCTGAAGAAGAATTTGAGATAAATTGTAATTGGGTGAGAAAATATTTGACCCTCAAACAGGAGTGATGTGGAGAAAATGCATTTTATAACTCAAGTTCCCTAATCTGTATCAAATGTCAGTGTTTGTGTCAGATATTAAAATCGTGTTTGGCCTCGATCAGCAGCTGTTCTGTCGTTTCCTGTCTGGCTGCCCGGTGGCTTTGGCGGGCACAGTGAACAGGAAGGAACCACAACCGCTCGGTGAGGTGCTCCGGACCCAGCGGGTACATGATGTCATACGAGGAAGCGGGGACATCTGTATCGCATTGTGTCATTGTGTGCTCTGTGGCTCGTTTTGGTGTTTTGGACGCAGCAAGGTCACGCTGTTTATTTCCTTTCTGCTGAATTCCTTTTTCACAGCGACATGCCTGTTTGCTCGCTCTCATCAGCTCTTAGTGTTTCTGTCACTTTTTCACGTGATCACAAATGCCAGCACGTGTCTGGAAAGGACAGATGATGGAGAGGCCTGCCCTGTCCTGCTGTCTGCAGCTTAGTTTTTGGACCCAAAGGGGAAACCGCTTACCTGTTCTTAGACCACGTATCCTTGTTCTCCACGTTTAATTTACTCCTCGTCTGAATTAAATGTGGAGCAGTTCAAAAACAGAATTCCCTTGCGCCTGAAACATGGCAGCTTTGTATACGCAGCTAAATTTGCTCTGCTGCTGAAAGTTACATTTTCAGATCATTCTTGGGTAACTCGAAAGCACCTCCTCCAACCAGTTAGCTTAACGTCAGCCGGGTCTGTTGTATGCACAGGAGGTCCAAGATTCCTGTTCTGTCTACTGAATATTGTTCCTGACTTTGGTTAGATTAAGCAAAGCTAACAAAATGTTAAATCGTCATCATGTCATAGTGATGTCATTTCTGCCATTTTTGGCGAGTGGAAGTTCTACATTTTACAGAGCCCCTCTGATGACATGGTCCAAAAAAATAAATAAATTGCAGCCACAAAATACTATTTCGTGCCCTCGAAATACTTATTTGTGGCCACGAAATGCTAGTTTGAGGGCACGAATTGGGTATAACGTGGCAACGAAATAGATAACGTGCACACATCATATTGATACAATTCCTGGACTGCTGTGTAGAGACATAAGCATGAGAGTAGGCTAAACCTACACACCGTGGACAGAGACGGTATGATTGGGTTTTATTTTAGGCTGGGGATGAGCTACAAATGCATTTTGAAAAATCTGCAATGCAAGGAACCATTATTACGGAGAGGCATTTAAACAGGATACTGCGAGCCCAGCTTACAGACGTAAGCACGACCTGGACGCCGGGATAGATTTTATTGTCAACCAACTGCAAGGGCCTGGGAAGGATCACGGTTATCGGTCAAGTGTTTCGTGCCCACAAATTAGCATTTCGTGCCCTCGAAATAGTATTTTGGACCATGTCATCAGAGGAGCTCCGTAACATTTACATTTCATTGCTAACTGATGTCTTGCTTTAACTTTATCCGTTTCATTAATGGGGAGATTCACCTTACCTGTGATAGCAAAGCTGGCTTTTGTTTTCATTTGGAGTCCACTCTGGGGGAATTCACCAGGGTAACACATGTGAAATTGTACATTTTCAGCATATTCACAGTTGGCCTTTGAAACACTTGGTTAATCTGTTGGGAGCGTTGTAGGCAGAGAAATGCCTGTTGGTAGTTGTGTCATCAGAGAGTGGCAGGGGAAGGCTTCCCAGAGGACGGGCATGGAGCTTATCAGCCCGCCTCTCAGGATCCCCGGGGTCTGACTGCACATGCTCCCCCCCTGCCCTTCTCTCTCCTTTTTCCACTTTTCTCCACCTTCATTTCTCCTCATTTTCACATCTTTTCCTTTCTTCTGTTCCTCCCCTCACAGTGGCTGCTAGTTGGCTTTGGCTGACCTCCCCATTCAGCTGTCTGTCCATCACTGCAGCCAGTGTTTGCAGACTAAATGAAAATGAAGCTGTTCGGCTTTTGGCTCATCATGTTTCTTTTCCTGCTGGACCTGGAGTGCAGCCTTTCTTGCATTAGCACAAAATAAGTCATCATTTCCATCTTTTTAGGAATCGCGTCTTATACTTGGTACATAGTGCTCAGATAACCTCATTCAGGGCTTTTACTTAAGTAATTGCTGCCAGTTTGAAGCTGAGAGGAGTTTGTTGAGACTTCAGTGTGACTCGATGCTTTATTGTTATTCTGTGCATGCTGAGGGGAACAAGTTGGTCTCCTCCTGTAATGACTCTTAATCTCAGAGGAGCAATTAGTCAGCAACAGCGAGACTTACCGAGCGGACAGCAGTCACACTCATCAACGCCACACACTGACCAACAGTGTGTTCCCCTTTTTCTTTGTTTTTTTTATTGAAATGTCGTCAAAGGATGAATTTGGGGAAAACTGCTCGCCCCCTTTCAGCCCATTCAGCTGAGACGGTCCCATCGCCAGCTGGCGAAGGCGCTCGCTTGCATAGTTTTGTCTTTTCCCATACTCACTCACTGAACTGGAATTGTGTCACCGGCCTTACTGAGGAAACAAAACCATTTTGCAGTGATATTGGAAAAAAGGTCTTAGAGAGGCGCATTTCAAAGACTAGTTCATTAAAACCACACGGAGTGTTTATGTGAAGGATTTTGAAAGTCTCTTCATGTCTTACATTAACTGTGGATGTTGTTCAGTGCACTCGAACGACACTGCTGTTCTTCTGTGCTGTGATAGACCTTTGATGTGAAACCTTCTGGAGAAAACGTCACCTTTAACCACCATAAAGTCGATGCACAATAGCCACAGTTTGGCCTCAATGCATTTTCTGCTCAGTCCAGCTCAAACTGTACACTGTGTTGTATGATTTATGTAATATTTAAGGAAGGTGTTGGTGTTCTCCTGTATACGTATTTAGCATGGTCGGATTCTCAAAGAGGGAAAAGTTCAACTCTGAGGTGCAAGTAGCCTAAAATCATCGTTCTTCGTTGTTGTTCTTTTAAACCCACATGTTCCTGTCAGCTGGCTGATGTGCCAGCAGCTTGACCCTCCACTGCCTCAGACCTCAGGTCAAAATCAGAATCAGAATACTTTATTCATCCCGAGGGAAATTAGGGGTTACAGCAGGCAGCACGCTAATGGCGCATGCGCACTCACAAAGGAACCTTCTGACCAACTTTACACAAACATCACATTGGGGAGACATGTCAGAAGGTAGGTTGACAGGAAAAACAACGAAAATGCATAACATGAGGTAAGAGGAGGAGAAAAAAAACTCCACTCAGACTGAGCTCCTGGTGGGAGAACAGTTTGATAACAGAAAAAACACCTCAGCACAAAAGCACATGACTATCAATACACCATAGAAACACCTCTTAGTTTAACCTCAGCTGCCTTGTCACTGCTTACTAGTTCACAAACATGGGAGAAAATTGCAGCGTATGATCTTCCCTGGACCTTTGTTTTTTCCTCCTCGTACAGAATCTTTCTCTGACATCCAGACGAGGAGCCAGACGATTTGGCCTAAAATCTCATCCTGGTACAGGCAGATGCCAAGAGCCTCTGCTTGTCCAGGCTTGAACTAGCTGCCAGCAGGGAAACGATTCTTTCTTCTTAAGAGTTTATTTGACATTGGCTCTGCTAATGGGAACGTGTTCCTAATTTATATTTCCTATTATCTCGTAGTTTGGATGTAACGTAACATCGGCATTTGTCGCGTCCCAGTAAGAATTCATTCCAACCAGATGGGCATCCAAACTCAGGCATGTGATATGTTTTTTTTTCTTCAGTTATTGGGATGTTATTTATTGGTTATTGCACCAGCTGTGGCAGGAGGAACAATTAGGCAATCAGTGCCATGACGAGAGTCCCGCCACTGCACGTCACAAGTTGTGTTTCGGTGACGCTGCGGACTAGTTTTCAGTCGTCCCTGAGGTATTGCTAGTGTAGTTTTTATTTTGCTCTGCTGCTGTGTTACAACCCGGCGTGGCTCTTGATATGGCCACCAGTCGATGTCGTGGAACCCCCCGCTGCGTGGATAATGTGGAGGCTGTCTCTGACTTGTGATGTAAACACTGTCAGGGGTTAGCTTGATCATTTTAAATATCGTCAAGCCCCAATTTTTACTATTGTTGTCAGTACCTTTGACTTTGATGCATCGTTTGCAGCATTATTTAATTTTACGTGTGTGAATGGATGGACGACTGAATGTAGTGTAAAGTGCTTTGGGGTCCTTGGGGTCTAAGTAAAGCGCTACACAAATACAGGCTATTTACCTTTTATGTAATGGTACTACAGCATTAGTAGCTGAAAATGTAATTTTGATGCAATAATTGGAGTTTAAAAAGCTTTTCGTTGGTTATTTCATGAAAAACCAAATGAAATCAGTTGATGGTTCGAGTGCAGCACCTTTGACTAACGTGGCTGCTGCAGGACTCTGTTGTCCCCCGGCTGCTTTGAGCAGAGGGCTCAGCTCTGTGTAAAAAGCGCTGACTCAGGCCCCAGCCCCTCACGGCCGGGCTGCCTGTGGAATTTGGAGCTGAGGTGCAACGTTGGGGAGAGCGGCAGCTGTTTCGATGAAGCCAGGTCTGGCTTTTTGTCCACCAGCACCACTCGCACATTCGCTCTGCTCCCCTCTCTCTGTCAGCTCTCACTTTCTTTCACTGCTTTATTCAGTCCAGTGCTCCACACTTTTACAGCACAATATTCCCTTTGCCTCAGTATCCTCTCCTCTTTTCCTCACCTCCTGTTTCTCGCCCTGTTTGCTCTTTCCTCCCCCCCAGACTGCTGCATCCCAGCTTTGCCTGGTGACAGAGACTGCTGGCTTTGCTTGTGTCTGTGCAGGGCAGCAGTGCTACGCGCTGTGCATATTTGTTCATACTCCTCTCTTTCTCAGGATATGTTTGCACACTTTACCTTAACATGAAGTGCATAAAGCACCACATGTGTAGAAACTGACAATGTAGACAACCTTCAGCATCTTGACAGGACGGAGCCGAGCTGCATCCCTGCTAAAGCACACACTTTGATCCTTTATTGCATGCTGTCATATTTGTAAAAGGGGACTTCATGCCAAAGAGAGAGGATTGGTATTTGCCCTCTGAATTTGCTCAGACTAAATAAGGACTGAACACACCAGGGGCCAAATTAGCAAGAGTGTTAGAACAGTGCTGCAGCCGCTTACAGCCAGGCTATGAAATCCCACAGTTGCTGAGAAATGTAGCGACATTTTTATCCACTCCTTGCTGTTTTCAAAGTAACTGATTTTAATAGGGATTTTTTCTATTAGGTACTATTACAGTGGTGGATGCTTATAATAAATATGACCACATTTTCAGATAATGAAGTTGGTGTACGTGCAGGTAATTACTGCGATCCTTAGGCGCGTTTCAAAGGTTTGTTTGTTTTTTAATTCTTTGTTCTGTATGATGTTACTAAGACATCAAATGTTCTGGTTAGGAGGGGCGGCCAATCAGAACAAAGCTGGATTAAAATAACTTTGATGAACTGAGGGGTAGAGCAGGGCTCCACCCACTGATTTTCACTTAAACAGGCAGCTGTTTTTTATGTGCATTAAAGTTATATAAACATTTAACAGTGCATATGCAAATTCCTTGCTGAAAGTTTAACCAAAAGGCATTTCCAGTAGAAATGTGCTGACATATCCTGAGCATAACCATGTATAATATTCACTGAAGTTAAAAAGAGGTGCTTTAAAACATTAAACTGCAGTGTGCCAAATAAAAAAGTCAAATATGTATTTTTCGGACCATAAGGTGCACGGGATTATAAGACACATTAAGCGAAACAAAGCAGTTAGATAAATCAAACTTTATTAAACTCATTCTTCTTGCTTCCTCCACTTCTGTACCATTGATTCATTAATGTTGAATTCTCTATCAGCTGCTCTATTCCCATGTTGTTGCAGTATATTAATGACTAACCTTGTATTGTGGATGGATTAGGGCTGCTCGATTATGGCAAAAATGATAATCACGATTATTTTCACTGAAATTGAGATCACGATTATTTGACGATATTTATTTAACCCTTTAAGACCTACTATAGAACCAAGTCCACCAGAGCTTATATTATTTTTATTTATTTTTTTACATGCTGTGGAGCCATTTGTGGGAGCATTTCAAGTTGCTATACATCAATACAACTGTTATAGCCCATATTTTAATAATATGTATGCATTAAGTCCATAGTAATTACATAAATTGCAAAAAAGTGCAATAAACTACAAAAAAATTTGAAAATCGCTTTTGTTTTGTTTACATATATTTCTACTTGGAGAAGTTTAAGAGGTTTATCCCTCAAAACTTTAAATACAATAAAGTTGCAAAAAATAGTTTCCCACCACAGGAAATTTATTTTGAGTGTCTTCATAGTTTTATTTTGGAGATACAGCAATTTTTATATACTGCAGGAAAAATGAAACAATCCTATGATGCAAATTTGCAAAGAAAACAGCAGGTGCATCATTTCACTGTGGGAAGTGTTACGAACAGCTGATAGGATCGGCAAAGCGTGTTTCTGGAGTATTATGTTTTTGTTCCTGCAAGAGCTTTTTATGCAATTTTTGCAAAGCTTTATGCGGAACGAAACCGTGACCGAGGACAAGCTGATGGCATCAGATGTAAGTACAGCTCCTCCGGTTTCATATGCAAAACAAATTATTTTGCTAGCTTACACGGTTCAGGTTCTACAGGGATTTAAAAATAGTTACACAAATCGGAGCGTGCTGCTCTGACCGGCTTTAAAGGGTTAACAATGACTTTAAAAAAATAATATAAAATAGTGTGCAACACCACTGAAGTTTTTTTTTTTTTTTTTTTTTTAAAACTCTTTTCAACCAACGGCAGTCACTCTCCTCTCCAAATAACTTCTGCTTAGCTTTCCGAGCTTCCCTCGGGTCCTCTTAATCAGCGGTCTCCAACCTTTTTTGCGCCACGGACGGTTTATGCCCGACAATATTTTCACGGACCGGCCTTTAAGGTGTCGCGGATAAATGAGGGAGGGGCTAATAATCGGCTCAGTCATTTTTAATGATCGTTGAAAGCCCAGATCGTAATCGTGATTAAAATTCGATTAATTGAGCAGCCCCCTAGGATGGATTATCTCAGTTGTTCTCCTGACTGAAGTTTGGTCCGTTTACAGCATCCTGCCATGCGATTGCATTTGTTCCTGACCATCAGGAACCCTCACGCTAACTTTTATCTAGTGGGAAAGTGTTAGTGTTCGTCCTCCAGCTTCACTGTGTTTATGTTATGCTAACATAGCTGTGTCGCTAGCGATCACGTAGCACATCATTATATACCAGCTAGCCCAACTTCAGTAACCCTACAAACGTCACTGCTATTTAGTTTCCTGTCTTCATTCATGTTGGAAGTGTTGGCAGAGCTGTACGCTTGAATGCTTCAGAAACCTCTCAGTCAGAACATGGTATATCATGCTTAGGAAACTAGCGAGCTAACTTCCTGCTAACTTCTAACTCCGTTAAGTGTAATAAATTCTGTTTTCATGGATGCCTGGATGTTAAACTTAATTGTTACACCTGGTAAAGCAGCAACGCTGATCACTTTAGTAAAGATGAAAGAATTTAGACAGTTTAACTCTCAGTGATGTCGCAGTGTTCGTTTGACTTTGGGACCTGAAGGGGCGGAGTTTAGGACCCAGATTACTCCCAGATTTAAGAGCACCTTATTCTGACAAACACGGTAATAACGACGGCCCGCTGGCATGCTCTACCAAAAATAGTGCTTTGTTGTGTATCTAACGGACAAAAGCCAAACCAGTTCCACATCACTGCAGCATTTTTACAAACCAGTTCTGGTTCATCTGTGTCACTCAACGATCCGCTTTCTCCCTTCTCATTCTCTGTCGCCGCCGTGATTTTTTGCCATGTGCGTATGAAAACAAAGGCACTGCGCATGCGCGTTTTACCCATATTCTATCGCAATATTTCATTTTCTTATCGTTGGCTAACATTGTACCGGTATTACCGTGAACGGTATGATATGGCCCAGCCCTACTGAGGGGTTGCACCAAGGTCCAGTATAAGATAAAGGATTCTTTTTAACTGCCAGGATACAAAACTACTCCAGTAGAGTCCAGGATTCGACTCTACTGGAGCTGGAAATGAGAGTTAAAGAAAATTATACAGACTTATAAAAGTATAGAGGCGCATAGCCAAACAGTGGAAATTAATAAGCATTATGTTGCACATATATGCATCATATCGCACATCAGCATCTTCTCTACTGTAGCCAAGGAATGCAGCTGGTGGATAACGGTCAAAAACAGTAATCGAGCTAATTGTGCTGTAGTTTGATCGGCATGATAACACACTGCACTCAGTGAGCTACGAGTAATGCTGAATTTCTCTTATTCACCCGCTCCTTGTCCCATACATTAATACTCCCACCCACACATGACTCAGTGGATTCACTGAACATCTCACTGTAGCTCGTTTGTCCGTGATGGTATGTGTTAAAGTTCCTCGATCGGCTTTCCCCCCCCCGTTTCCAAACGATGGACGCTGTCAGTCGTGTGTGCTTAGTCAGACCACTCTGGGACACATAAGCATTCAGTCTTGCAATTTGTGGTATTTCGGCTCAATCTTCGTAACTGGATAATGAGAGGGGGGAATGTGACAAATTAGGCGATGATGATGAGAGCACGAGCAATGAGGACAAATTGAAATAGTTGAAATAGATTAGGGGAGCCCACAGAGCTGGCTCGTATCGGTTGTAGTTGTCGTTCTTTGTGCCTCCGTGCTGCTTGCTGACACTGATCAAGTGTTGACCTTGGCTTGTAGCATGGTGGCGAATTTGACAGTGACCTGCCTATTTTTAGGCCTGTCTTTAATATCTACACTGCTTTATGCATTTATGTCTCTCGCACTCGTTGTTCTGACCTCCTGCCTTCGGAGACGCATGAGTCAAATAATGTCAGCAGCTCGTCAGCACAATTCTCCATCTTCCACCTGAATGGCGGTCATTCAGGCCGGTGGAGCTTGCGTGCAGCTGATTCGTTGTCTGGGCGAATTCTCGATGATAAAACAAAGCGTCTGTGCAATGCTGGGCAGTCTGGTTACCCAGTGTCTCATAAGCCTGTTTGTTCCACACACAGTGATTTGGTGGTTTTGTGGATAAGTGTGTGAGAATGGGTTTGTGACCTGTAATGCACACAACCGAGAGACTGACTGTAAATAGACGTCTTAAAATTGCCCCAAACATTAAAATGAATTCTTTGTGGTTTGACGAGCCCACAGCCCACCACGCCGTCCTGCGCCGTCCCTCTCCTGAGAAGCCTCTGGTGGAAATCCTGCGGTCGAACTGATTGTCATCTCAATTGTTTTCCACTGAGTCGTCTCTGTTGTTCACCTCTATATATAGACAGCTGCCTCACACCGTTTCCTCCCTCTGCTGAAGGTCAGCATACAGACAAAACAATTGGGCATCACCCCAAATCCATTTTTTTCTCCCCTCGTGCAGTTAAAACAAGACCAATTAGGTGCTTCACTCATTTTTCCTTCCTGTTCATTGATTGGACAGATTTTAAAGGAGACACATGTTTATTAGAAGGAAACGTCATGTATATCAAATATTTCTCAGCTTCGGCTTTTATTAGAAAGAGTGTGTAGCGTTTGTAGCAAGCAACTGTGAAATCCGTGAGGTTTTTCCCTCCTGATACTGTTGGACAGTTTAAATACTTTGTCCTCATCCCTACAGCAGTCATATCCTCTCCCCATCCAAACCGTTCTCACAAGCTCAGCAGTTCCTTGGGACAAAAGTTCGTTTGGACTCATTAGTACATTAGAGTCTCTGTAAAATCACAAAACTTTATTGTTGGCCATTTGGTTCAATTAAACTGACACTATTTTTACATTGTTTTTTCAACTCCATATTTTGAGTATGATTCTGGGACTTTCATCTTTTCAGGTTTAAAATAATCCTTATTTATTTAATGCTGGGCCTTGGCTTAGGCATTCGCGAAACAGGCTGTTCTATTTCTCCGAACCATTTAACTTGAAGCGAGCATTCTTCTGACTTGATGCTTGTAAACGTTTATATGAGAAGAAGAAAGACTTTTATAGGCTTTTGTAAAGACAGACTCTAAGTAACTGAACAGTTGCCCTTTGGTTGGGGTGTTGAGCAGACAGTAAGCTGGCCGTAACCACAGATCCTTGATGGAGGCTTTGCTTTGTTTTAAAATTTCAAATATTTCATAGATTTGAAAGTCCCTCACGTGTGACGAGGTCTAATGGTTTCCAATAGACTTGAATAGCTTTCTATGGGCGGTATCAGCAACATCCGCTTTATCTGTGTTTCCTCTGCTTTTCCAAATAAAGTCGGCTTCTTCTGTCAGTGGCCTCGTTCTCCATTAGAAACCCAGGTTGTTTCTCTCACATTGATGAGTCCACCCAGCAGTAAAAGGATGATGGGAGACAGGAACGTGACCCTCAGCCTGTGCGCACCCACTGCAGGTGTGTGGAGGTGGAGCAGTACCTGGTGGTACTCCACGCTACGTCCGGCACTGTGCAGCCTGCGGTTATCAGCATGTTGAGAGATTCGGTGCCGGCGATCACCTGGGGTTGTCTCGCATCCTCGTCAGAACAAGTGGCCGCCCCCGCTGTATGTAGCCTGACTCAATCTCCTTATCAGTGAGGTCATTAGCCCTGTAACTGTTATCTAAGTGTCTGACGGCTATTGTGCAGCCGCTGTTTGTTCTCACAGCTTACAGTGCCGAGCTTGAGCTCATGGAGAATTCCTAAATGGATCAGACCTGAGCTTCCTTGCCTGGTTAACTGTTGGATAGATCCTATAATTGGTTTTCAGGTTAATTGAATTAATTTAGTGTAGTGATTTTGTGCCTAAATAAATTATGAATTATGCAAGAAGTCTGGTTTGTTCTGCAAGACATTTAAAGGATTATTAGCTCATATTAATCTCTGCTTACTTTGATCATTTGTAATATGAACCTGGTTAGTCTCTGTAATAATGGCTTGGGAAACACCCAGCCCTGCCTCATCCTCACCGCTCATCCCTCGGTGATGGTCATACGCGTACCTTCCCTCGGCTCTGAACAGCAGCACGTCCTAACTTGCCCAGCTGTTGCCAGATGAATATTTTCAGCATGCTTTTGGTTACAAGTCCCAGCACCGACACCTTTCTACTGGAGGTTATAATTAGTAGCAGAGCTAGTATTTTTTCGCAGTGAACGCGACTGGTTGTGGCCTAGAAAGTGTCTGTTGTGCATGGCTGCAGCAGTGGGAAGTGTGTGTATATATAGCACTTCAGTCCCCTCCATTTATTTTGGGAGCAGAAAGCCGTAATTTCGTGGTTTTCTCCATATTTCAGTTTGTTAACATTACAGCCTTCCCAATATTCACTTGAAAACGGAGGGGCCACCATCTGGACTACAAGACTGTGGCACAGTGTTGGGGCTCTAGCAATGACTTACTTTGTAACTTGACAAAGAACTTTTCTGTGTTTTAAACTGTATTTTTTGGATTTTGCTTTGGTGTGAACTAGAGCTGGGCGATATGAGATTTTTTCATATCACGATATGTTTTTTTCATTTCAGGCGATAACGATATCTATCACGATATAAGCCAAATAACTATATTTGTAAGATTTAAATGTGCCGTTGCTCACAAGTAAAATGTGAAATAATCAGCAGCTTGTTTTTATTTAAATATTTATTTCCCATAATAAGTTCAACAGGGTAGATGTACTTAAGGAACATGAGACTTTTTCAGATAAATAAAGGCAAATATTGCAAACTACACAAAAGGCAGCCGCTAAAGCGTTTAAGTTTCAAAATAGAACAAACGAAACAGACTAAATTGTCAATTCCACTTAGAAACAAAATATTAATTCTAAAAATAAATCTTAGTTTGTTTTACAGAAGAACAGACAAAACTGACTAACTTTTGTCAATATCAAATAAACTGAGAACTAAAAGGAAATTCTCGATCTCTCCTTGTTGTATAGCTGAGCTTTTCAAACAGTTTTAACAGTTACTTTAGTCTGACAAAAGCCGAATGACGAATTAGCGCTTCCAGTCAGAGACTGAGGCTACGTCCACACGTACACGGGTATTTTTGAAAACAGAGATTTTCCGTTTTCGTTTTGAAAAATAATCCCGTCCACACATAAAGGCAGAAATGAAGGAAAACGCTGCTATGAACATGCCAAAGCAGCAGGTGGCGCTAGATTCCTAACCGTGCAGAAATGTTGGCCAATCAGAAGTCTAGAAGCCTCGGTGGGAAAAAGTAAACAAAGCTGGGGCATAGAAGCAGAACCGAGTCGTATGTGTGGAGGGACAGTAACTGTGTGTATATGTGAGCATTTAAACACTGCAGAGAGTAGAATTAACAGTATTGCAGAAATTCATTTCACCGAAACAATAACGTGGCGCACAGTGTGACGCATGCACCAGTTTATTGTATTTCCAGACTTGCTTTCGGCACATTTACAGTGCACGCTACTCTGTTTTTTGTCAGACTTGAAATATCCGAAATACCTTCACACTACGGAGCTTCTTTGGCTCTTCCGTTTGACAATCTCTCGGGCGTTGGAACCATCATCTGTTTTCTCTTCGGTCACGCTCGGTTGATTTTTCTAGTCGGTACACTCATTTCCTCCATTACCCGCTGGCTGCTTCGCAAACAAACACACGTGCGGCTTGGCACTTGTGCTGTACGTAGCAAGTCACGCGACGTGACGCTGCGGCTGTGATTGGTTCGGCTCTGCGCTACTTAATTTGGATTGGCTGACCTTTTTTTTTTTTTTTTTTTTTTTTTTTTTTAAGAGGACAAGAGCGGCGAGGTCTATCGCGATAGTTAAATTTTTCTATCGAGTAAAAGTTATATCGCGATACATATCGTTATCGTTCTATCGCCCAGCTCTAGTGTGAACTCATCCTCATGCTGGTCTAGATGCACAAACAGGAGGCCCACTGGTTATGCAGCGATCCTTGAGATTTTATCAGTTTGTGTTGCTTTCTCAGATGGTCCAATAGGGTGCAGAGACAAGACGGGGCACACTGGAAACTAAAGTGCTCTTGAATTAGGGGCTATTTAGGCTCTCACTGTGTGATCAACTGTCGTCTCATTTACTTTGTTTGATGGACTGCAAGTGAAACGC
Organism: Mchenga conophoros; assembly: GCF_057382185.1. Taxonomy (NCBI): domain Eukaryota; kingdom Metazoa; phylum Chordata; class Actinopteri; order Cichliformes; family Cichlidae; genus Mchenga; species Mchenga conophoros. Next base: position 1,262,384 of record NC_140540.1, read on the forward strand.
AACGTTTCTGGTTTTGATGACGTATCTCGAGATTAGATAAAGAAATGATGACTGAGAATGACGTGATGCATGCTCAGTCATCCAGGTGAGGACCCCCCCCCCCCCCCCCCAAATTGATTCTGTTCATATGGACGTTTTCAGTGGGACAAACGTCTGGTCATTGACTCAGGTGGCTTCTTCAGTCTCGGCTGACTGCAGGTTTCCCCATCCTTTAAACAGTACTTTTGCATAATGACAAAAACTAGCACCACTGGGGACGATGCAGATGTACTGCAGAGTCCTTTGTTGAACAAGAAACACGTTAAAGTCTTTTCAGCTATGTTTCACATGACTGGAGTGCATTTCTTGGGCTCATGTTGTTTTGAGCATTGTTACCATCTAAAATGAAAGCGATCACTATGTAGCTTCAGATTCGACAGAATCTTGTAAATTGTTGCAAATATCTTTTGTAGTGATGTAGTGACGGATCCACTGTGGTAGCAGAGGGAGGAGGACAGAATGGCCTGTGTAAATATATGGATTATCTAAGTCATTGTGGTTTTGGCAGTGATTTCATGAGCTGTCCTTTCTACAAAACCATGAAAATAGAGAATGGTTGTAGAAAAGTTCAGTCGAGTGGAGCAATAGTTCATTTCTGTCTGCTCCCGCTGACAGCTGATTCATTTAGCTTTGGTGCTAAATTTCAGCCAGATGTGGTTAGCTTGGAAGATTGATTCCTGCACAGTCTGAATCAGTATTTGAAAAAAAGCATCAGAGGATACCTAGAGATGTCCGAGAGGATGTAGAGGCAGGTTTTCTGCCATGACAACAGGTTTAATTTTTGCCTGCTTTTTTGTGTGGCATTGTCACTATTTTTCTTCTCGTGGCCGTAGCTTCAGGTTCTTCCTGTGAGCATGAGCGTGAACGTGCCTACCTGGGCAGGGTTGCAGCGCATGAAAGGGATCTTGGGTCACCTGCATCATGATACATGCATGGCACCAGAGAGCTTGAACACATCTTAATGCTAAGGAGAAAAGACCTTACGTCTGTAGATCAAATGGCTCTTGGGGTGATGGCAGTGGAAGAATTTCCTGCATTCCCTCCTTTTACTGTCTCTTTTTATTAAGCATGCCTTTTCACTGTCTTTACCTGTGACTTGAAAGTCTCTCTCATTCTGTAGCAGAGCCATCTAAATGCTGTCATCATTGTCGGCCACTTGGCTGTTGATTTAGAGCTCTTAGGAAAAGTACAAGCAAGTGGGTGCCTTAATCCATTTGGGTGGATCCATTTATAGTATGGGTGGTCCCATTGGGAATCAAAGCCTTAAATGGTGCAATGTCAGTGCTGGGTTGTTTTAGCAGTGACTGTAGCACTGGAAAGAGGAGGAGAGGAGCCCAGAAAAGGCAATAGGAAATGTGTGCTGTAATATCTGTCAGTGTGTTGTGACATGTTGGTGCTGGAACACCACTGGCAATAAATTCCTGCCTTCTTTAAGTGTCTGATGACTTTAATTTAACTGATGTTGAAATTTATGAACTGCTGCTGGAACTTGATGCCATGTCCCAGTCTAGTTACATTGCTGCGTGCGCGCTGTGCCAACTGGAACTTTTACGCACACGATATTGGAAAACGCCGCCTGTGTTGCAGAACACTCCCACAGCACATGCTCGGCATCTATCTCGCCCTTCTTGTAACCACCCAGTAGTGTTTTCCTTTTAGGCCGATGTGGGAGCTCTGCCCTGTACAGGCACTAAGAGGCTGCCGTAAAGTCATTTGTTCCTTGGACTGAGAAACGAGTCTTGTGCTGGCAGTAAAATTCATGTCACGATTTCTCTGGTAACATCCACCTCTCTCCAACATGGAGATGTGTTCAGACCAAACATCACATGTATGTGTTTTTAAGTCCGTTAGAGCTGATTGTCCTGGCAAAAGGAGACAGACATGCCAGGGATTGAGCTTTTTAACCGGGTGTACCTTTCAACCACCTGATTTATCCTTCTCTCTCCCCATCTTCATTAAAACTTTAACTGTTATTTACTCTTTTATTCACGGCTAACATTCCCCATCTCTAAACAAATGTTTTAGTTTTAGTTGTCACCACTTGATAAAAGCACATGAAAGTTTTATTTGCAGTAACAGGTTAGTATAGCATAACAAAAGTTAAGTACTAGTGTCATTCTCCGGTATCTTATAGACATCACACTTTTTCTTTGCTCCTTTGCTTACACCGAAGCTGCTAACTTGTAGCTAGCTCTGAGCTTTAATTTCTTTTAGCTTTTGCCACTTTCCCTTTGTTAGCTTCTTTAAAATGTCCGAGTTCAGATCAGTGAAGTCGATTTAGGTGTCTGATTAGCTTCGTGTTTATTCTTTGGCAAACTTTGTGTTCGCTCACAGGGAGGGATTTTTATGCTAATTGAATATTAGCATGTTGCTGTGAGTGTGCATGTTGCAATCAGACATGGGAAGTTGACAAGATTCCAGTCTGGGATTGGAATGCTGGAAATCGTCCAGTTCCTGTCCCTTGCCAGTCAATCGGTGCATCTCTACCAGTCATACTGGTGGCCTTGATTTCCAGTGCATCTTAAGCATCAATTTAGTTATTATTATATGTTGTAAGGTGATCAAGACTATGTGTGACTTGCACACCACTGTGCTTGAAAACCTGTTGTGTTATCAATGTGCACTATCAACACCATGCAGAGGCACAATGCAGCACCTGGTGCTTCCACCACCAGCAGAGCGGCAGCCAGTAAGGAGAGCCGGCCGAGCTGGGTAACAGCCTGCCAGGCTCCTTTCATATTGGCTCTTTATCTGCAGATGGTATCGGGACGCTGTGTTGACACAGAATTGTGTAAATCGACTTGTTTGCAGTGTGGGTTGAACAGGTCGATGTGCTGGTTCGGAGACCTCTTTGAAGTCCTGTGAAAACTTCCTGTACAGCCAGCAGAAAGTGATGTAGCCCAGCCCTCCGCTTGTCTCACATCGCCTGGCCTGGGTGTATGCTCGCTGCAGCAGTCTCGGAGCTGTAACACACACTAGATCTGATCTATTGTTTTGTCAAGCCCTGCCCTCTCCTTTTCTTTGGTGTTTGAGGTTTTTTTAATATTTTGGGAACATCCTGTTTGTGTGTTTAATGCTGTGGGGCACAGATTGTTTAGTTTAAGGCCTTTGACCATTCCTGCCCTCTTATTAGTGTGACGGAGCAGGAAAAGACCAGGAATGAGAGAGAGAGGGAGGGAAAGGGAGAAGGGGCTTATATGTTGGTAGAGATGAAGGCATGGGAAGGAAAAGAAACTGGTCGGGATGTTAGGGAAGGGAAAACGACATGGAGTGGAATTTGAGGTTGGTGGTGGTAGAGTGGGGAGGGTTGTGCAGGCAGACACCACTGGGAATGCTGGTGTCGCCGGTGTGCACACTAGTATTAAATACAGTTTAATGCTTAAAGGCTTGTTAATGTGTTATGGAAGCGACCCCTAGTTCTCCTTTTTAAATTTCCGATCCTTGTGATTGACTTAGTGGCGTAGGCCCACATCTGTGGCAGCTAACGTGCATCATACGTCACGAAATCTGTTTTCTTGGCTTCTTTCAGTGCCCCATGACATCACCTGTGAGGTCTTTGCATGGACGCACAAACCTTTGGGCAGGTTGTGCCTGGCAGCACATCTGTTGGGGGGCCTCTGGTTGTGACTGAAAGGGGCCTGGTTCTGTTTCCATCTGTAATTTGTGTAATTTACTGGATGTTTTTAAGCTACTTGCAGTTAAACTGCTAAGAGTTGGTTTTTGAAGTGCCTCTGGCACCGAGTCCTTTTCCCTTTTAAGGACCAGCTTATTAGAATCACACAGCTTTCATTTTTCCTTTGATGACCTTGCTGTACTATTTATATAGCCCTCACTTAATAGTATTTATTCAGCCTTCATTTAACTGGGAAGTACTTTTGTAATCAGGCAGCTGTTATTTGTAGGAGACCAAAGCTTTGTATTTATTTATATAAAATAGGGCATGATGGGTGTGGAACGGATTATAATGGCAGCATTTTCCTAAAAATAGAGGATGGATATCTCATTCTTCATGTTGTTAGCTGGAAACTTTTAAACAGAGAAGCTGATTACACCTTGTTTGGGAATGACGGCTTTATGACCTCATTCCAAGGATAAAGTAGCAGAAGCAGGAAGATGATACGGGAGGTGGGTTTCTGCTGACATCACTAAGATGTCGTATTCATGCCATCTGCAATAATTTAGAAAAACCAGTGACCGTGTATAACTGCAAGCTGGTATATTAGGTGACCTGTATGAAAAATAGCCAGGACCGTGTTTAGATCCTTATCCCTGCAGGCAGTGATCCCGCTCATGTTAGAGGCACAGAGGGAGCCATGTTGGCTCTAAGAGGATCCTGTCTTCATCCCGAGTAGGAGTGTGTGACCTACTATTAATGTTAAAGAAACCGTTGTGGCTGCACAGCGGTCACACGTTTCTGGTAGTTGGTCACCAGGTTTGGGGTTTTGTATTTTTACAGAAGCCCTCTCAATCCTTCACTGCTGCTCAACAATCAGAAGCTTCAGCTCTGTGCACAGGTTTCTCTGTAGGTTTGGGTCTGCAGGGCAGGTAGGCCACTCCATGACTCCATTAACGTGCTGTTCCTTTGGCCTCTGCTTTGTTGACGTGCAGGAAGAACCACCGGAGCTGGTTGCGTTGATGCTTGATTTGATTTGATCCCAACTCTTTGCTAAATCTTTTGGATGTTCACAAATCTGATCATTAACAAGCTCCTCCCGTCTACTTTTGGGCTGAACCACCTTTCTCATGATCATCCAGCCAGCACGGACCTCCAGACCGAGGACTACTGATGGTCATTTTAGTTCTTCCATGTCCAAATGATCACGCCTTGGAATAGAAGAAAGTGCTTTAAACACACAGCCAGCTGAGATCAGGGATCTGTAAGTGGCTGACAGATTGACTGCCATTACAAATTACAGACTGTTAATTGAGCAAACTTGGATATTCATCAAGGGATTAAATAATATATCTTTTCTGAAATGTTAATAATAAGGATAAAAATAAACCATAACCAGCAGTATTCAGACCTGTTCGTATTACCCTTATTTGTTTCCAGTCCATGAAGACTGGTTATGGTTGGTTTGTCTCTCCAGCACTTTGGTCAGATAGGAGGAAAAGCCTTCTGCTCGTCTCTGTCCATGCCGCTCTCCTTCTTCACGTCAGATACTGAAAGGCCTCTCTTCATTTGTCTCCCCTGTCTCTCTTGCAAGCAGCATTTTTGTGTCATTACATCACTTATTATGGCTTCCAGATGTCCCTCCAATCCCACTCCGGGGTCGGGGATGGGATTGGAGCACGTCGCGGGTGCAAGGTTTGGACACTTGCTGTAACTGGCTCAGCCGCTGCCTGTGACTGGGATGCCTTTTCTGGCTCTCTACCCACACACTGTTTTTATTCCCCAGTGCTGCCAGCCTCACTTACTCTCACAAGCTGAACTTAATGTTGTTTTCATTCTCCTTTCTGTCTTTATTCATGTTTTTATCCTACAGTTGCCTAACGTGCTCTTTCCTGTGAATTTGGTTTTCCAGACCCGGGTTTCAAATTCTTCGCCTTGAATAATGAGGCTCCATCATATTCTTAAGAAATCATAGTGTCACACTATCCTAACCGAGCACTGGAGGCTCAGTTGTGGTTCTGAGTTTCCAACAGTAGACTGGAAGACCGAGTTCCCAGCTATCAGCCCTCTCCTGTGGAACCAGCTCCCAGTTTGACGTCCTCCGTGCTTTTAAAAACATTCCTTTTGATAAAGTTTATAGTTGGAGCCGGATCAGGTAATCCTGAACCATCACTTAGTTGTCCTGGTGTAAGCTGCTGGGAGACTTCCTGTGATGCACTCCTCTTTGGACCTTGCACGTGTTTATGAAGCCCTGCAGCGTGTCCTTACATTTTGTCCTGCATGTCTTCTTTTCTCTTTCCCTTATCTGAGTTTGATCTTATCCAACTTTATTGATATAAAATGTATTTTGTGACTGTCGCCAGTGTAATCTTTACATGCTTTTACAGCTGAAGTCTTTAAAAAGTCGAGACTCAGTTTGTGTGGATTACAACATTTGTAGAGAAGCTGCCTGCGTAATGTATGAGCGCCGTCTAAATCTTTGTCCCAGTGTATGTAGCTCTGAGCCGCAGTGTGTGGAAAGGCCAAAAACAAACCAGGAATATGACTTTAGTGGAAATATTTGCATTATTTTATTCACAGGTTGGCTTATTTTCTATCAGAGGCATCCAGGTACACCCAGAGTTACGTTTCTCTCCAACACAGCCTGGAGGTCTATGCTGTCGTCTGTCTTCTCAGTCCAGCGTTTTTTGGGGGACAGCTGCTACGTGAACAGTCGACCTTTTTAAACAGTGATTTTCACACAAACCAGCACTGACTTGTGGTTTTGGAACAAGATGGGCTCGATAAGCACTCAGCATTTTGGGCTAAACCGGTCTGGCTGTGTGGATTAGGTGGCGTCACTCGTGTTTTTCCAGTTTCGCTGCATCCTAAGGCCTTCTACTAAATCGTGTGTGTGTTTGCACTGTAGTGTGCATATTTTTCTTTCATTGTACTTGTTTGCCTGCGCCTCACTGTCTTCCTGCAGGACAATTTCATGGCACTGACGTGTCTTTATTTTAAAAAGCTACACATTGCTGCAGTCATGCTGAGGCTTGGAGGCTCGGACGGTTACCTTTGCAGTGTTGCAATGGATCCCTACCACACCTCGTCATAGCAACGGTTGCTATGTTTTAATGTGTCTACTTTGCTAGTGGCTTGAGTTGTGTGATCATACTTTATGGTATGTGTTTTTGTTTAAGCATGTGCATGACTTTTATGGATCTATGGACAAACTGATCCCCGTGTAAATGAGTGAGTGCAGTCAGAGAGAGAGACCGCCCCCCTATGAAACAGAAGATTTGGGGGGGTCACTAAAATGGTCCTTATTTGCCTCTTATTTCCAAAACACTCAAACTTATGACGGGTGTGTAAATTATAGCCAAGTGTAACAGAGTCATATCTGGGCCTTTCACTAATAAACCATCTGCTTTTCAAGTGGTTTTTATCCTGTTTGATTCCTGTTCAGAGAAGCGATTCGTGTAATATGTTTGACTGTAAAGTTTCTGCCGAGGCCAAAGCAAGACAGAGTCAGCAATTATGTGTCAGATGTAGATGTGAGGAATTAGCCCTGTGTGTCTGCGTGCACATGTTTGTGTCCGTGTTTGCAGTTTTGCTTTGTTGTGGACGGTGCCTGTGGGCTCCTGGCTCACAGATGAAAGCCGTATCTCATGTGGCTGCTTCAGTGGAGCTCCTGAGTCAGCGTGCAGCTACTAATCAGTGTTTTCTCCTTCTCGGCTGGCGTGACTCTCTCCCCCTTACTCTACGGCCGGCCGCCATGTTAGCTTTTATTTGTAGAGTGCAGCCAGAATTGACTTTGGCTTTTTTGCTGTATTATATGTAATACAGTCCAAATAGGCCTCCGACTCTACCTCGTCGGGTCAACTTGGAGAAGGTAGAAGTGGTGAGGAAGCAAGGCGGGTGACGTGTGGGCTGCGAGGGATGGTGTGGTCATCCTAGCAGTTAGTCCGGTCAGTATGGCAGAGTAACGTAAGCTACACGTGGTGTCTGACATCAGGTTTCATTACACGACGCCCTCTGTGTCCACTGTGTTGAACCATAACTGCATCTATGGAAACTGGCGTGAAGAATTTCAGAACACATCGCTATTATTTTCAGAGATTATGTGATTGGTTTGATTTTTGTGCCATGAACAACTTTATTAGAGAGCTGGCTCGGCCCAAAATCTGATTCAACTTTTGGAGTTGATCAGGAAACGTATAGCATACAGGAAGCTTTGAAAGGCTGAGTTTCCCGTAGTGAGCTGGGACACTGCTGTCAAATCCCCCTGATGTCCTCAGGAAAATTTCACAAACGCATCTGGATTTGAGCTTTTATGGAGGTGAGTTTCAGTTGTGTGGTCTCAGAGAGTTTGCTGGGCGCGTGGACAGCTGATTCAACCATCAACATTTATGTTAGGATCCAGTTATAAACAGTTTATGCACGACAAACTGAATATGAAGGTTTTTTGTCTTTACAGTGTAAAAGCAGTTCTGGATCCTTCCGCTGTGTTTTCCCAGTAAAGAGAAAAACGTCGTGTCAAATGGATTTAATCGCCTGTCTAATTGTTTGCTGCTCAGGCTGTTTACCTTTGATACAGGAATTAAAATGAATTTATATTAGATTTCATAGCAAGATGTTATCGTAACCGTGGCAAACGTGCCACATCAGGTTAGAGGGTAAAATGGTGTTTGGCAGCTGAAACCACAGTTTGCTGCAAACAGCACGATTCCCATCAGCCCAGAGCCAAGTGATGGCGACTATAGAGTGGTGGCGAATAAAACAGTCACTGATTGGTGCGTGACACTCGTACAGGGCAAGATTAAAAATGTCACATAGCTGGACATCATATCTTAAATGAATCATATCGTATGAGCTCATTTCAATCACCGTTCACGTGAACTGCCTCAACCTTGGTTTGGATGTTCTCACATACCAGTGACTGCTGCTGCTCTGTGTGTACATACTCATGGAGCTCAGACGTTAGTTAGAAAATAATTAGAACATACAAAAGTTTCTATTGTTTCTTTATTCATTTCTATTTAGTTTGTTCTCAAGAAGTCACTTTAGGTCGAGCTGGTCTCCAGAGTGGAGATGCTTGTTCCAGTTCTTGTTTTCCACTGATTTGACCCTCAAACACGAGAACCTGCCAGTATGGTGATGGTCAAAATTAATGGTAAAATAAACTGGCTGAAACTGGTTTTCGAACCTACGTATGTTTTTATTTTGTTTTTTCTGGGGACATGTGACTTCAGTCAGTTGGTCGTGTGGTTTGCCGGAGCATCTCCTGAGGAAGTGGGATGCCACCGCCTGCCTGCTGCGAGCACACAAACACAGTGATGTCCAGGCTCTTTCTTTCAGTGTGGCACCTTTGGACACCGTGTAGCTGCACACATGTGGGATACGCAGACGTAGCTGTTGCTTGGATATGTTGTTTCTAGCCGCGTATCGAGTTCTTGGCTCTTTATTTGTGTTGGAGCTGGCTCTGTCAGGAGGTTAGATAACGCATGAAAAAGCGAAGCAAGTACGCACAAGAGCGCTTTGTGAGAAAGAACTATTCGGCTGTGTCGCAGCCTTGTTTGTCATCGTTTCTGCAGACTTGTCGCATTTCCCTGGCTGCTTTCTGAAAGCTGGTTCCTGACTCCAAATATATCACGGTTGGTCAACCACTACATTTCAGCTCAGTGCTTCTGGTCGACTTACGCTGCAGGAAAATTAATGATATGATTAAACATGTATTTCCCAGCCTCACGCAGTGCCACTGCCGGGTTGCTTGTGTGTTTTAGGTTTGTGGAAATGTGTGCCAAGACTACTCCGGCCCTCGCTTTCTCTCTGCCCTGTGGTCACAGCAGGCCAGCTGTCGGCGGAGTCGGGAGGAGTGTGAGGAAAACAGAGCTATGAGTGACCTGTTTGTTTTATATCGGCAGGCATTTCCCCGTCTCTCAGTGGGAGAAAGTCCTCTTTTCTTCCAACACTGGAGGTTCTGTAAAGTTACAGCAACCAGACAAGTTTAGCTTGATGATTAGTCTCTCTTCCTCCGACACAAGCCCGTTGTACATCAGATGGAGATTTGGTCTTTTGTTAACCAAGAGTGCGACTGTACGTAAACATCAAACGTGCGCTCGTGTTCGAATGCCTACTTGGATGTATGCTAGCCTCGCTAAATGTGGCTAATAAGACTGCTGAAGCCCTGTTGAGAAATAGGCATAAATAATTCTGATTACAATCATATATCTATCAACTTTTTCAGAAAGCCGTCACTGAAACTAATATCCTGACCTTGGTGAACTTTCAGCTCATCCAGGTTATCCTTGGCATGCTGAGATCATGTAAACCAGGAAGTGGTTGAATAGCCTTCCACAAATGAGGGAAACGCTGACTTTGTGAGCCTTAGATGGAATCTGTCTAGCTTTGTGAGAGGACGTCAGCAGCCCTCACAGATCCCTCGCAGCTCCCCCAACCAGAAACCTAACAATAGCCAGCTTCATCGTTCAGCCTATCTGGATCCGCTGTCATCTGCTGTAAAGACCAGGTGGTCACAAACACTTTAAAGTCCATTTAGAGGAACACGGGGCCTTATACGTGGGAATGTAGTGGCTGCTTCTTGTTATGACATAACGAACACAAATGTTTCCACCAGCGTGGGTCATTTCAGGCTCAAGTCTTTAGAGCTTCCAGCTTTGAGCGCCAAAGGTGATTAGTGATGTCATTTAGAAATGGAAAACCAGACTGGCCGCTCAGATTGTGATCACGGACTCTGAGCTTCGCCTAGATGCAGATTCGATTGGGTGGAGGTCTCGGGAGTTCTTCATCCAGTGTCCTCAATGTGGTGAAGGGACGTGGAGCTCTGGGCTCCCTGCAGCACTTTCCTGCCTGCATCGAGCACCTCGGCGATGACGCCGTGATGACGCGGTGTGACGTCAGACCTTTGAGGTCGATCGGTGTTTTGCCATGATGTCACACACCTGTCCAGCCACGTTTGTTAGAAATGCTAAAGTGACACGTTGGTGCTGCTGATTGCTGTTACTTGTCACTCGTACAGCATTTATATCGTGTCCTTATCTTGGTTTTCTTCTTTGTGTATCGTTTTCTTTACTGCACAATGACCATGAAACGTGGCTATAAAATGCTGACAGTCTCCATCATCCACATTTTTAGATTATGTTACGGTGTTATGAATGGCCAGCTGTTTATTTGCTGCTTCGAATGCCGCTTACTTGGAGGTTGACATCTGTACAGAGCAAAATTGAAAAGCTTGCACCAGAATGTTATCCATAGAAACTCTTCTGGTGTGTTTTTTGTTTTGTTTTTTAAATTTCTGACTTGACCGCTGTCTTCTTTCTCTCCAGCCAAACCCTTCACATCCAAAGTGAAGCAGATGCGCCTGCACAAGGAAGACTTTGAGATCCTTAAAGTGATTGGACGAGGAGCCTTTGGAGAGGTAACACCTTATTTTAATGTCACACTCAAACCTTTGCAGCAGGCACAGACCTGCAGATGGATTCTGTCCCTTTACCTGTAATGGGCTCTAATTGGTCACATGATCATTGTGTGAAATGTCCTCCCTGAGGCAGAGACGATGTGATTAACGGACAATATTTCTCTTGAACCCTTAATACCCGTGTTGTGCGAGCTGAGTGTTGTGGCGTTTCAACCTTGAATTCTTTCTGCTGCATTCCAACAGCAGCGCGTCGCATTGGTCCGCCACATGAGCATGACTCTACTTGCAGCAGGAGCTGAGCTTGTTGAAGCTTCGCTCACACTGAATCTGTAAACAGAATGAAGTCGAGCTCAGAGGAGCCATCCACTGAGGGTTTATTTATTTCTTTTATGTGTGCCCGCAGGGAAGCTGAAATGCATTTGTCACTGGTTTCAGGTAATGATGTCAAAGCTGGGGAATGTTGAAGGGACAGATGACTGTTGGATAACGAAAGCTCGCATGGAAGCTGACAATGCTCAGACTTTCTTTTTCTACGAGAAGCTTTGATATGATCGTCGTAAGCCCTGCTCCAAACTTGCAGACAATTCATATCTGGCATTGTTATCCAAAATCTGTTGAAACAAGCTGGGGAATTCCTTTGAAGACGCTCTGATACACGGAACGAGAGAGAAATGTCAGTCGGTGTGGACGTGGACGTGGAGTGCTGGTATGTGCAGTCACGTGACGCAGTGCGTCTGTGTTTCGGGCTTCGGTGATGTTGCCTGACTCCTGAACGGAGCTACCTCGTGGTAACTCTCCAGCGGCCTTTTCACTAAACCACATGTGTTTTTACGGGTGTAGCGTGGCAGAAAAATTAAATTAGCTCGGGAGACATCGTGATTGTCCCGTGGCTCTACTATTTAATCGGCTCATAAAAATATACCTTATTTCATCAAACTGTGACCAGGCGCTTTATTTGTGTCAGCTGGAGAAGGAAACAAGCCTTTCATTTGAAGCTGGCTTCTATTTCCACTGCCCCGGGTCAAGAGTAGCTGTGACGATAAAGGGAGCTGCAAAACTCGTTAACTCTTCCCCGCTCGCACGTCTGCTAGTGACCTTGTTTCTCTTTTCTGAGCTGAGCAGTTTCAGGCTTCAAGAACAAAATGACTGGGTGTGCACCAGAGGTTAGTGAGGGTGATCAGGTCACATCATTAGTGATATATACTGACTGGTGAAATGGTCTGTTGTGCTGAAGAGTATAAAAGCAGTGCTGTTGATTAGCTGGTCAATCTGTTCCTATGATCACGAGCGTAGTGACCAGATGAACCGGGTTGTGGAAAACTGAATGTCCTTCAGAGGAAGCAGGGAAAATAGTGGAATCTGTCCATACAGTTGTTGCATGTCTTTAGGAGCCGTCTTTAGACTCATTCACAAATAAAAATCTATTTAAAATGCTGCCTTCTTTTAAGCGTGCCGCCTTCTCAAACACGCACACAGTGCCAGCTTGGCTCGGTCATGCTGCTACCCTCTGTGTGCCTTGCAGGTTGAATGCATTAAGCATTATTCTTTGCATTTTCTCAGAAAAGCGGGGTGACCCAAAACGTAACTGTCATTGTGCGTTAATAATATACGACTGATTAGTTTAACCGACTAGTATTTCCAGTTGGGGCCCCAACGTTCAAACACCTCGCTGGCTAACCGTTAACATCCCTGATGTCAATAAACCCATTTCAGGCCTCAGCACGGCGTCGTGTTCTCCACATTTCCCTCATGAATAAAAGCTCACCTGGTCAGTTGTGGTGGACACGCCCCCTCCTGCCTGTTAAACCTGTGGAGCTAAACGCTGTGGTGACTCCTGTGAACGAGGCTAATCGACACACCTGTTAGTAATGCTAATAACTAATATCAACGATGGATTACACTGGATCTACTTTTTTGTGTGTGTGCCGTAAGCAGCTGTAAAAATGATGGCTCATAATCACGACTACGCTCCAGGTCAGATATAACTGGTTATGATTTTGAGCCATCTTTTTTTATGTTAAGCACAGAGTGGTAAGGAGATGTGGTAGCAGACACAGGAAGCAGAGTAAAGTTAGCAGAGAGTCGGTCTGGAGAACACGCAGGATGTTTTGATTTCATCCTCCCGTTGTCAGCAGCAGAGAGAGATGGCGCAGATACGTGACGCCGTGGAGTTTGCCTGATGAATGGACCAGTTTGTACTGGCCTGTTGCCTGTGAGGATGCTCCCATTAGGGACTGGGGTGCGTCGTCTTTAGCACAAAGGGCCAAGAGCTGCTCCGTCTGGTGTAGTTAGTGCCTGAGATGAGGGTGGAAGAGCTCGTTCACTCTAAACGCCATGTCTTCCTTGCTGGCTGCCAGTCAGTGCTATACATTTCTGAACTGCTTGTCACACTGAGTCACCAGTCAGCAGCCCGCATGCTTGTAAACACAACCTCGGTTGTTATTTCGCCAAAGTTTCACTAGTAATTTACTCTGTGGAGTAATGCAGTTAGCCCCTCTGGTCGGGTCCTTACTGATAAACTAACGGGGGGAGTGGAGTCATAAACGCAGGGCAGGGAGGACACGATGGAGAAGAGAACAGGAAGCAGAGATGGAGGAAAGGACAAAAACAGCTAGACGTTGCCAGAAAAGTGCGCTCGCCCTGTCCTCCTGCAGTCCCCTCCTCTGGTGAGGGCTCACTCGGGGAAATCCAAACACTGCAGGAATGTTGTCATTGTATTGCATTAGTAGCATTAATTTAATAGACTGCAGACCCCTCTGCTGCACAGACTGACTTTGTTTGTTTCACTGTTTTTCTGCATCTTTGTCTCGGCCTGTATTTCTTCTGCTTTTATAACGTCCTTGTGCTTTTTCTACATTTAGGCTTATTTCAGTGTGGACTCAGTTTTTAGTTTTGAATTTGGTCAACGAGGCCAAAGCAAATTTTCTTTTTTCCTTTTGTGGGCCAGTAAAGTAGGAGACAAAGGAGGAGAGAAATTAGCAGGGACATAAATTTGCATGAACATGTGTTTTGGCTGTGAGCTCGCAGCACTGCTGCCTGCGCAGCTCCTTTTTTGGCAAAACGTAAAGGCCGGGGCAAGTTTGTCAGAGCAGTGTGTCGCAATCATCACTCGGGAAAGTTGGCCTGTGAGAAGCTGCGAAGCTGAGATTTATTTACTTTACAGTTGTTAACCCGGCTCTGCATGATGCACTATCACATCAGTGCACTTAACAGCTGATGAGACAATTTTTTCATTTTTTGATCATAGAAAAATTCAAGCGTCCAGCTGTGCAAGTCTGTGGTCCACACGGTGTCTCCGAGAAGGAAGTGACCGTAGTGTCTGCGGTCACTTCCTGCGCCCTCCCCCCACGCTGCTGGTTCTTCTGCCGCACCTTCAATGCTTTATTTTCCCTTCCTGGCCCATATTGGATCTATTTTCGTTTTAATCCAGTGTTGCATGATTATCCCTTCCTGTGCTTCCTCTTTTTTCTTTGACCTCAGTCTCCATACTCACGGACTCTGATCTAGATCATTTAAAGTAATTAGATTACATTTTTCCTTAACGTCTGAACTGTTTATTCACATCTGTGTGATTGTTGTTTTGTGCATCTGTGTTAGTATGATCACTTAAAGGATCCTTGTGCATCCACAGCCTGCTCTTTTCTTGTTGCCTCGAGGCTCAGATAATAACTGGATGGATCTTTGTAATTCGTCGTCAGCCTCGCCGTCACACCAAGTATTAAATTCACTCTCATAACGGCTTTCTTTTGTCTTTTTGCAGGTTGCAGTGGTAAAAGTGAAAAACACTGACAAAGTTTTTGCAATGAAGATTCTCAACAAGTGGGAGATGCTGAAGCGAGCAGAGGTGAGTATCTTTGGTTACTGCAAAGTTTATATACACACAATATTAATAAATATTGATCACTCATTTAAAAAACAAAGTGCCTGTCTGAGCACAGAACAGGCCTTCACTTGCAGGTTCTTGCAGAGCTGCTTGTTGCATGTTTTTCTCATCGACCTCTCCCGACAGTCTCGCATTCTTGTCGGTCCCCTGGGTCTTCAGTCTACATGCCTCAAACGTCACAAACCAAACGTGTGTGCGCACAAACGCCTGGATGTAGGAGAGGACATAAAGCCACACACAGACATGCATGACGAGCATGCTGTCGTCGTGAACACGAGCCTGATTTTATTTCAGGTTTTTAACTTTGAAGGTGGCCGGAACAGTTTCGGTTTCTGTTTGAGTCAGACTGCTGAGATTGAAAGATCACGGAGAGGTCGGGTGTGTGTAAAACATGAAAATGTTTTTATTTCTGTAGATGTGTGGAGCTTTTTATAAGAAACCAAAGCATTTGTGCAGATTTGGCTGCTGATATTGTAGGTGGGCAGGATGGATTAGGCTTAAGAAATCAGGTTATTTCCTAAATAACTGAACCTCCACATGTCATCAGATGGATTTATGTCCAGACAACCTGATGCCTGATGGAGCCTCCTCCACCTGCATCGTACAGTAGTGACGCCTACTTTTTGTAACCCTACATTCCAGTGTTCAGTGAGCTAAGTGGAGGCGAGCAGTCTTATCATATTTTTCTTAAATTTTAAATTTGGGCTTTATTCAGCTACTCGAGTCCAACACTGCCAGCGTTCCCTGAAGCAAACGAAAGGGGCTGATTTCATGTGTTTAGCAGCAGCTCGGGGAGATTTTACACCAGCCCTGTAAGAATGATCGAGAGGCCAAAGGCGACTTGCTAACATGCTCTCAGCTTTAAGCACACACTTGTATAGAAGATTGGGACCTTTGACCTCACGTAGTTTCCAGTACGTGTGACATTCATGGTTTGTTGCATCTCTTGCCAGACGGCATGTTTCCGGGAGGAGCGGGATGTGTTGGTGAATGGGGACTGCCAGTGGATCACCACCCTGCACTACGCCTTCCAGGATGACAATAATCTGGTACGTCTGTATATGTCTGTGTTAGATGAGGTAACGTCCCTTAATAAGATTAACCTGACTTCTCTCCACGACCCTGAGTTCAAATGCCACAACTGTCATTCCATTTCCCACATTCTCAAAGCAAATGTTTTATCCCGAACACTCCCCAAGTCTTAAAAATATACACGACTGCCGCTCTGACCAGTTATTTTTAAATGGACCTGTAAAAGTGACATCATTTAGGTGTTTTCCCTCTTTGTGAAAGAAGAGATGGACGACTGTAGATTCATTTCTTGCAGCTTTGTTCTTGTTGTTCCAAAAAAGGCTGCTCTTTATTAGTTTGCCTCTAAGCAGTGCTGCACAGTTTCTGCTGTCTGACACGCTGGCGTCTGTCTCTGTAGTACCTGGTGATGGACTACTATGTGGGCGGTGACCTGCTGACTCTGCTCAGCAAGTTTGAGGACCGGCTGCCGGAGGAGATGGCCAAGTTCTACCTGGCTGAGATGGTGCTGGCCATCGACTCGGTTCATCAGCTACACTATGTCCACAGGTGAGAGGAAAGGTGTTTTGGCACATTACGAAATCAATATGTGTGCGTCTGTAGTAGGGCTGTGCAATATGACCAAAATCTCAGGTCTCGATATCAGACGTCTATCGTCTGATAACGATATAAATCACAAAAATTTAACTTTTTCTGTAAATTCTGTGAATCTCGACTTGCGTGAAGTGTTTCCAGCTGCGCGTCCTTTACCCGGAGTCGAGTGTTTTAATGATGCATGAAACGACACATTTATTTTGAAAAGTCTCAACAGGATCTTGAGCTTTATTGTGAAAGGTTTATATGGAAAATAAACAAGAGGACACGCGATGGTTTTAGGCAAGGCAAGTTTATTTGTACAGCACAATTCAACAAGAAGGTGATTCAAAGTGCTTCACAGAGACATTAGAAACAAAAACAAATAAAAAGCAGGATTTAAAATTGATTCAAACAAAACAGTAGATAAAATCAGAACAGTAGATAAAATCAGAACAGTAGATAAAATCAGAACAGTAGATAAAATCAGAACAGTAGATAAAATCAGTAGTTAAATGTAAGTTTTGAAATTTAAGCTTAAAAGTGTGGATTTGGTGCTTTATTCAAATGCAGCTGAGAACAGGTGAGTCTTCAACCTGGATTTAAATAAACTGAGTGTTTCAGCTGATCTGAGGCTTTCTGGGAGTTTGTTCCAGATATAAGGAGCATAAAAGCTGAATGCAGCTTCTCCGTGTCTGGTTCTGACTCTGGGAACTGATAAAAGACCGGATCCAGATGACCTGAGGGATCTGGATGGTTCATACTGGGTCAGGAGGTCACTGAGGAGGTTACCATCGTTGTTGCTAACGAGACGCATAAAAACAGGCACTTGTCCGTCCGTAGTGTGGTTATATTAAATATAAGAGATAACTTTAAGAAATGAATATAGCCACTACTGTGACATCAAAACCATGAACAAATATTGCTGTAAACGGTTTATTCTGCGACACCATGAAACAAACGATAGCGTAAAATGAAACGATGAACATTTTTATATCGTCATCAGATATATATCGTTATATCGAGCAGCCCTAATCTGTAATTATATTTGGGCAGGACTGAGCAAGAAGTCCTGATGATGGACGCATCATTCGTGCTGTGTGAGGATTTACTTTGCTCAATGAAAATGAATAAAAGCAAAACAGCAAAAAAAGCAAATATTTCATTCTTGATGTTTGATGTCAGGTTTGTGTGTGTCAGAGCTTTAGAAAATAAAAGGGGCGGCGATGTTGAAGGTAGATGAGCTAAAGTTTCAGACAGACACCAAGGCCCAGTGAAGGATGAATATTAGAATAGATTAGAATAGAATTCAACTTTATTGTCATTGCACATGCACAGGTACAGGGCAACGAAATGCAGTTTGCATCCATCCAGAAGTGCTTTAGTGATATAGATATATTACAGTATTTTTACTCAGTTGTATATAGTATTTGTATTTGTATTCTATTTTTATCTTATTGTATATTTATTTTATTTTATTCTATTCTGTACAGCTGTGTACTGTATTTATTCTTATTGTATTCTAATTTTTGCCTCATAACTTTTGCACTGTCCACTTCCTGCTGTGACAAAACAAATTTCCCACGTGTGGGACTAATAAAGGTTATCTTATCTTATCTTATCTATTAGCAATAATATAGATATGTGAGTATATTACAGAAATGGGTCTATTATGGTGTGTTATAATGTACACGGTATGAAGTATGTTGTGAATATTCTATAACTATAAGTATGTACAGGATATGAACAGGATATAAATATGAAAAACTATACAGAATATGAAATAAATAACTTTACAGAATCTATACAGTAGTGCAGTTAAGATAAGTGAGATATGTGGATAATTTCTACAGAGGCTATATAAAGTGCTATTAATATATATATAATATATATTATATATATAATATTATATAATATGCGCAGCTGAAAATGGCGCAATAGCTCCACGTTGAGTAATCGCTCATCACTGTGGGAAGCTGTGATTGCAGTTACTTTAAAGAAGGTCACAGCTTGCACAATATCTAAACGTCACAATGAAAATGCTGCACACGAGGCTATTAATATAACACACAAGCAGCAGACAACAGAACAAACAGATTGCATCTGCAAAAGTTTAAATTGGACTGGGAGAGCAGTGCAGTTGAACTTGTTTACATCCACATGTCAAACATTTTCAGCTATAAAGGGCTTGATCTGGTGACGCTCCTTTGTCTTACAAATATACACGGCTGCCCCTCTGACCATTTATTTTTAAAGGAACCATTAAAGGTACATAATTTAGGTGTTTTCCCTCTTTGTGAAAGGAGATGGACAGTTGTAGATTAGTATCTGGCAACAAAGCAGGCCAGTGTAATCTGTGCTCAGCACCAAACGACAGAGGTTTGTTTTAAAAAGAGCCGTTAAAAAGCGCAGTTTGCCTCAAGAGTTGCTCAAAATACAAAGGTTGAAGGACCCTTTTTACTCTAATAGCAGCTGTAGCTAGCACCCAGAGCAGGGGTGGGCAACTCCAGGTCTCGAGGGCCGGTGTTAGATCTCACCCTGAATCACATGATGAGTTCATTACCAGGAATCTGGAGAACCTCAAGACCAGTTGAGGTCATTTAGCCATTTAAATCAGCTGACACATCTAAAACCTGCGGGACACCGGCCCTCGAGGCCTGGAGTTGGACAGCCCTGGCTTAGAGCAATGTTACAACGTTTGGCTGCGGTGCAGTGTAGCTTACATGGGACATACATGACCCGACCTCGTCTGGTAGTGCAGCGTCTTTAGCTGTCATATCATTTCAAGTTGGAGACACTTTCCTCTCACTCATTTCAAAGACTTAAGAATAAACCACCTAAAAGCACATTGTTTAGAGGGCACAGCACGAGAAAGCATTCTTCTCTCTGAAGTAGGTGCCAAAAGAACTTTCCAGCCAATAGGAGGATGCCCTCGGGAGCAGGAGATACAGTTCTTCCAGACAGGAAGCAGTCACATTGGCATGTTAACATAATTACAGTGTCGCTTTCGCCAGGGGGCTCGTCACAGCAGTTTAGTTTAGGGAGCAAGGGAGTGATGGATAGACTGGGAAAGATGAGAGATGGATGTAGAAGGCAGGGTCACGCCGTTCGGTATTTTGGGTGTGCCCCCAGTTTGTCAGATCTCTAATACACCACAGCAAACACAGACACACTCTGGGAGATGGCAGTGCACTTATGGAGACATGTATGTACACATTTCTGAGGATGAAAGCTAGCGAGTCTGTTCGAGGAGACAAGAGTGCCGAGCCACTAATTGCACAGTGCTATCGGGGGGGGGGCGGCAGCAGTGGATGGAAAAGGGACGGGGGAGGAGGGGACGGCACTGTTTCTCTTCTAGTCCCCTCGTGGACTGGTTGGGACAATAATGATGGGGTATGGGAGGTGTGTGGGTGGGGGCGTGGTGTGTGTGCGTACCAACCCCCCCAGCTCCTCCTCCTGCTCTGCCTTCCACAGAGTCTCCGGGGAGATCTTTGCTTTGTAGAGAGTGGGGACAGCCAGACAGGTCCCCAGAGGAGGGTGTGTCCTGCTGAGCAGTCCCATCTGATGGGCTGTGTGTTTGTGCGCACACACATCAGGGTGTGTTTGTCCTGCTGACCATCTGCATGTGCCACTTTGGTTTGTTTCCTTTTCCTATATGTAAGTTTAGGGCCGTGTATTAACGTGTCATTTAAAGGATTACACGCCTGTTTTTAAAGTCCACCCTCTGTTCATGACTCTGGCTTCATTATGTGTTTAGTGCAACTGAAACACTGTTAGGAAATGTAAGTGGGCAGACTGTCGCTCTACGCCGTCTTCATCTCCTCACGTTTTCTCTGTGATGCCGTTTTCTGCTGGGAGAATTTGAGGTCCCGCTCCAAATCTCAAGTGACCCATTATCGGGTCTGCACCAAGACCCCAGGTGCAGAGGCCATAAAGGGGCCTGTTGTGTTTACCACTGATGCTCCTATTAAACAAAGTTTCAAGGACAAATAGAGTAAAATAATATAGTGGTGTTATCCACAGCTCGCTGACCTCTGACCTTGTTGAAAACCCATGAGTGTTTCTGTCGCGATGACAGGTGATGCCATCAGTTTTCATGCATTGTGACTCACTCTGCAATCCACAAATATTCACGCTGAACAAGGCTTATGACTCGCACTGATAAAGTTGGAGCATACCGAAATGAAAAACAAAGAGTGGATTATGAGATGTTTGGTGCGTTCTAGTTTACATCAGTTTTATTTTGTAGTTTGCAGGATTAAAAATACAACACTGAACACAATCCTTATATAAATTATTCGCACAGCTAACATTATTAGCTTACAGCATTTTAGTCTACGCTTTAATATTCTGCTCGAGTGTTATGCTGAAAGCGTCACTGCTTTAAAAAGAATATTTGCAGCCTTGTTGACACTAATGTAGTTAAAAAGAGCCGACATGAAAGGGACGGAGCGCAAAGAGCCTCGAGGTCGACCTTCTGTCCCCTTCAGCCGAGTCCCACGAGGGACAGCGTGTGGAAGTCAGATGCAAAAGAAGACAATTTATTCAGTGGTCAGTGATCTGTGCCTCCCAGAGGGCCTGGACAAATGTTTCAGTAGCTCAGCATGGCTTTGTGCTGCCGAGCACCACATCTGTCTGCCTCGCACACTGTGTGTGTGTGTGTGTGTGTGTGTGTGTGTGTGTGTACAATTGTGTATGGCTGAACAGAGGAACGCACACATTTGATGTCATCATAGTCTGATATAGAAACGGGTCTGCTCCACTGAATGTTGTAGGTGTGTGTGTGTTGCCAGGTTGATTGCAGCCTTTAATGTGTTTTACTATTGATGAGGGCCCTGCATTTCTCACTGAGGGCTCCATGAGAACAGAGCTCTCTTATAAACACTTTCTAATAAGTTACAAGTAGCTTCCTTCACATTGTTGCACATGGTGGACGTCTTGCATGGAGCTGCTGAATTTCAGAACACTTCATTGATCCCTGGAGGAAATTATGTAAACAATTTGATGGAAGTGACGATTATGAGAATATTTTCAGTACATTTACAGCAGGAAGTGTGTGAGTGTGTGTGAGTGTGTGTGTGTGTGTGCGCTCGTGTGTGTGTGTGTGTGTGTGTGTGTGTGTGTGCGCTCGTGTGTGTGTGTGTGTGTGTGTGCGCTCGTGTGTGTGTGTGCGCTCGTGTGTGTGTGTGTGTGTGTGTGTGCGCTCGTGTGTGTGTGTGCGCTCGTGTGTGTGTGTGTGTGTGCGCTCGTGTGTGTGTGTGCGCTCGTGTGTGTGTGTGCGCTCGTGTGTGTGTGCGCTCGTGTGTGTGTGTGCGCTCGTGTGTGTGTGCGCTCGTGTGTGTGTGTGTGTGTGTGTGCGCTCGTGTGTGTGTGTGCGCTCGTGTGTGTGTGTGCGCTCGTGTGTGTGTGTGTGTGTGTGTGCGCTCGTGTGTGTGTGTGCGCTCGTGTGTGTGTGTGCGCTCGTGTGTGTGTGTGTGTGTGTGTGCGCTCGTGTGCGTGTGTGCGCTCGTGTGCGCGTGTGCGCTCGTGTGTGCGCTCGTGTGTGCGCTCGTGTGTGCGCTCGTGTGTGTGTGTGTGCGCTCGTGTGTGTGTGTGTGTGTGTGTGCGCTCGTGTGTGTGTGCGCTCGTGTGTGCGCTCGTGTGTGCGCTCGTGTGTGCGCTCGTGTGTGCGCTCGTGCGTGTGTGTGTGCGCTCGTGTGTGTGTGTGCGCGCTCGTGTGTGTGTGCGCGCTCGTGTGTGTGTGCGCGCGCTCGTGTGTGTGTGTGTGTGTGTGTGTGTGCTCGTGTGTGTGTGTGTGTGTGTGCGCTTGTGTGTGTGTGTGTGCGCACTCGTGTGTGTGTGTGTGTGTGTGTGTGTGTGTGCGCGCTCGTGTGTGTGTGTGCGCGCTCGTGTGTGTGTGTGTGTCAGGATCATATGACAATAGGTAAGTAGGTAAAGCAGCAGCCCTGCAGTGTGTGGGAACCTTTGATTCTCCTCCTTTGTTGGCAGTGTCATGTGATGCCAGAAGTCACAAAGACAGCAGTTCTTTGAACCGGTGGCTAACAATGCTTGGCTGGAGCCATGTGGACATGTCTTGTCCTTGCAGTCTACAGAGCTGGTGCAGGCCACATTGTGTGTATGTATGGGGGTGTGTATTACGAGGTGGCGTCCAGATGGCCCTCACAGATGGATTCTGTGGCTTTAAAAGAGATTACCTTGCTCTATTCCCGTCTCGGCGCTTCTCCTTAAGACCTCAGGAGCCCAGTGACACAGTAGCCCAATTAGCTGTGCTAACTTGCCTAGCATTAGCCTAGTGTTAATGGTTCCTGTGGTTTGTCCATGAGTGGACATTCGAGTAAGCACGTTATTGTTAGGCTGTGTGTGTGTGTGTGTGTGTGTGTGTGTGTGTGTGTGTGTGTGTGTGTTCTGAGAGCTGGTGCCTTAATCAGAAAACTCAAAGAGAGACTAAATCTCCAAGGGGGGGGGCAGTGGTTCCTTAAGGAGAGAGAGAAGTGGGTAAATGTAGCTTCGATTAGCAGCAGAATCCACCATTCCTCACCCCACCATGACACTTTGTCTGCCACGCAAATACATTTGTACACATTTGCACACAGGCACAGCACGACGGGTCAAACCATGCTGTCTGCTCTCTGGCAGAACAGAAATCGCTGAAGCAGATTAGGGCCTTCGAGCAGCTGAAACACCTGCGCATGTATGAAGCACGCACACACTCCTCCCTACAGAGCCATGTGCGAGCAGTCTGGTCCGATACTTGTAGGTTCATGATTTGTCAGGTCTACACAGTGTGAGAGTCCCACTCGGGTGATCACTGGTTACCAAGTTAAGTAGACAATTATACTTTAATGAAGCTCAAAACTGCTGCTTAGTTATTTCAGATAATCGATGATTATATTTTGGGGCTTCATTTCATGTTCGTCTTACAAAACCCAAATGCTGATAGTTGAGAATAAAAGTATTAGGATATTCATTTCTATAATATCCTAACATCATCATCTTCTATGATGATGATGCTGCTGTGGGGAACAGACATACAGTGGTTTGCAAAAGTATTCGGCCCCTTGAACTTTCCCACACTTTGTCACATTACCACAAACATGAGTCAGCTTTTTGGACTTCCAGGTGAAAGACGGTTGTTTATTTGTACAAATGTTTGAATCATGTATGATTGTCGTTCCACTTCTCATGTGTGCACCACTTTGTGTTGGTCTTTCACCTGGAATTACAATAACATTGATTCATGTTTGTGGCTGTAATGTGCAAGACTGTACATCTGCCACTGATTGATAGCCACTAATAATTAATTATATAGAAAAGTCAAAGTGCTGTATTTTTTCAGCGTCATGCTCAGGTTTGTTGTTCCCTCAGTTTCAGTTTGTTCGAGTTCAGGTGAGGTCCATAGCAGTGATGCTCGTTGTTGTCCAAGATAAGTCTTTGCAGGCGTAACAATGCTGTCTGAGAGATCGTGATGGTGTTTATGCTCTTCGATAGTCTGACTTTGGGTTCTTGTCAGTTGCTTGTGGTGTTTCTGCCTGCAAAGCTCATGTTATTCCACACTTGGGTAGCCTATGTGGTTTTGTTCCAGAAATGTACAGGATCCACTTTGGAAAACGATGTCCAATCTGGAACTCATCTGTGAGCGTGCAGGCTCTGCAAAGAGAGAAGCCTCGCTAAGCCTCGCAGCGAGCTGTAGCCCAACTTTATGTGTCTGTACCAGTCACACGTGTGCAGATATTCCTTTAATGCACAGTTTTATAGGTTGGTGATTTAGTGTCGTCTCTGAAGACGAGAGCTAGCTAGACCTCCCCCGCCCCCCTGCTCCATAAGATGGGACCATTAACACTTCTGGAAAATGACAGAGGCTTCACATGTGGCTTTAAAGAAACCTCTCGCTGAAGACGGAAGCATCAAAGAGCCGTGTCTTTGAGTACTTAAAGAGAATTTAAGAAAGACCATTGAAGAGGAACTCGTAGGTTTTCATTCTGCCCTGAAGTTTTTATCTGAAAACAAATGATGGTTTTACAAAGTCGTTACCTGCTGGCTGCTGTTTTATCAGCTGACCTGGACTTTCTGTCATCCAAGTGTTTTATTGGATGCAGCTTTTGCTTATTTATGTGTGTTCGCTTTTCTCCATTTGATTTTAAAGTGATATTTGGAGCCACAGATATTAGGAAGCAACACTGACTGATGAGGAGCTAAAGCAGGCTGTGCTTTTTAATTTACACATGCTCTCATTCCTCTTCTCATTAGTGTCAGTGTTGCCCGTGTTTGTGTTTGAGCGAGCGTGGGGGTGTGTGCTTGTTTTGGACATTAGATTTATTTTAAGCAGAGCCGCGCTCGCCTCACTGCACAGAAATAGCTCAGTTCTGTAACCTGTTACATCAAGTGTGTCAGTGGCTGCAGAGTTTATCATCTTTCACTCACCTTTGCATTTGTGCGTTGCTGCCTTTAAGGTCCCACGTGTTGCTTTGGACACTCGTTAAAGAGGTTTTTATGTGGCCTGTAGGCTGTGTGTACTCAGGCGTGTCAGGGCTCAGTGTGCTGATAAGAGACTCCAGGGGAAATCGCCCGAATGGTCAGACGAGGACAGACTATTTTTACCCATAATGGTGGCTCCAGTTACGCCTCTGTTTCATACCAGTCCGAGCCGGCATCTTTGGGGTTGTTTAGTATGTATTCTGACTATTACGCTCCTGAATGCAACCTCCACACTCAGTTACCCATGTGGGTGCT
Source organism: Mchenga conophoros (assembly GCF_057382185.1). Classification (NCBI taxonomy): domain Eukaryota; kingdom Metazoa; phylum Chordata; class Actinopteri; order Cichliformes; family Cichlidae; genus Mchenga; species Mchenga conophoros. Next base: position 1,287,668 of record NC_140540.1, read on the forward strand.
CTCTGTGGACGCAGGTCTACGCTAGACCAGCTGAGCACCTGTTTAACACTGTGACACGAGCTCGGTCCTGTGCCTGGAAACACTCTGAACACTCAGGATTTTATATGGATGCACAGCACAGAACATATTCATGCATCTACTATGCATTTCTTCATAGTTGGTTCTGTAAGTACATTTTTTTCATTTATTGACGCAGGCGTGCGATCTGCTTTAAGATGAAATTAATACAGTGTATTTTACTTCAAGATTCAACGAACCATTTTTAATTAGATGCCTTACAAAACAGTCTGGGTCACTAAATTTATGGAGTTTGATGTAATTTAGTGCCGTCTGTTCATCTGTGTGGTGCTGGTCTTCAGCTTCATGAGGTGCTGCGTGTTGTCTCTGAAACAAATGCTTAAAATAAAAGATATTCTTAAAGCTTTCTCAGCTTATTCACATTATTGAGTGCAAACAATAAAATGGATAATTATTCAAATGACCCCTACTGGTCATTTAGTTTTAAAAGACTTGAATTGGCAGATGAAACGGTGTCTCGAGTCCAGCCAGCGCATCTGTGACGTCAACGCGTCATCAGCAGTAGTAACGCAGAACAGCCGCTCTGCTCGGCTCGTGCACATCAGAGCAAAAAGGATGAGGGAGTGTGTTTGTGTGCTGCATACTTCCTAACTCTGTGTGTGTGTGTGTGTGTGTGTGTGTGTGTGTGTGTGTGTGTGTGTGTGTGTGTGTACGTACTTCGGGTACAGCTAATTCCCACAAGTCCAACTATTTTCAATGTTTATTTTTTCTTTTGCTCAATTTAAAGTTGTCACGCTGCTGATGAATGGACTGAGGCAAATTACACTTAACTGAATCACAAATGTATCTGAATTATACACGTTCTTTAAAAGCAAGCTGAGACAGTGAAATTTCCCCAAGTTATGTAACGTAATTTGATGATAATTGATGGGGTATGAGATCAGGCTTGTGTGTTTTGGACGGGCCATGTGTAGGTATTGTTTTATTTGGCAGAGTGTCCCATTTTCTTCATCATCTTTATTCTTCTGAGGAATCGCTCGCTCAGTTTGTCTTTTCCCTCTTCTATCCTCCCTCCATCCTCACTTCCTCCTCTTTTCAGGGACATCAAGCCCGACAATATTCTGCTGGATATGAACGGCCACATCCGCCTGGCTGACTTTGGCTCCTGCCTCAAACTCATGGAGGATGGGACGGTAGGTTTTTACCACACTGCTGCTGATGCCTCGTTTGGGCCAAAGCAAACATACCAGAGCTTTTCTGACCTCCTTGTCAACCCCGGGGGTCTCCCAGGAGGAGAGTGCGGTTCAGCTGCTTGGCTGAGCCTGCAGTTTGTGATTCAGACCATTCTCCGAGCCCCATCCCAAAGACAAGAACGGGATGAAATAGATGATCAAAGAAAATCTCAGAGGGATGATAAGGACTGTTTGAAAAGGAAAAACCAGTCTACAAATAGATTCAATGTAGGGATGTATTTCTCAGGTGTTTTGTGCATTAAAGCAGCTCTTTGACTAAGAAGCAGATACAGAGAAAACAGCCCAAATGTTTAGTGTTACTCTGTAACTATTCAAACGTGATCTACAATGTAATGTTCTCCCAGTTACGGTCCTATTATAATGCAGGCTCACTGAAAGTGAAGTAGATGTAAACAAACGCTGCCTTCCTGCCGTGGTGGAATTTATCTCACGTGTTACAGAATTTCACCTTTAATTCGTCGTCATCACTGCTGTTGCTGACTTTACACGCACAAACCTTTGTCACCTCTTAATTTCTTTGATATACTTTGCCTTAAATTCTCTGCTAGGTTCAGTCATCTGTGGCTGTGGGAACCCCAGACTACATCTCTCCAGAAATCCTCCAGGCTATGGAGGATGGGAAAGGCAAATATGGGCCAGAGTGTGACTGGTGGTCCCTGGGGGTCTGCATGTATGAAATGCTGTACGGCGAGACTCCTTTCTATGCAGAATCCTTGGTGGAAACCTACGGGAAGATCATGAACCACAAGGTGAGCTGACGAAATTAAAAGGTGTAACGGTAAAACGCTCGCCTGAAATTTGCCCAGTTTGACCAGTAAACACTTCGTCAAATGCGATCATGTCTTGAACAGGAGAGATTCCAGTTCCCACAGCAGATCACAGATGTTTCTGAGGAGGCGAAAGATCTGATTCGCCGACTCATTTGCAGCCGAGAGCACCGATTGGGTCAGAATGGCATCGAGGACTTCAAGCAGCACCCCTTCTTCGCGGGTACAGGCTCCACCTTTCTGTTGCACACAAAGATTACCTGAAAAACGTTTACCGTTCGCTGTATGCTGCTTAATAAATGCATCTCCTTGTTTTTCACCTTCGACCTTTTAAGGCATCGATTGGGATAACATTCGCATGTGTGAAGCCCCCTACATCCCAGAGGTCAGCAGTCCTACAGACACCTCCAACTTCGATGTGGACGACGACTGTCTCAAGAACTCGGTACGTTTGGAGGAGTGAACGCCATCCTCTCACGGTGTCGTCTGACTGGACGTATTCATACTGACGTGCAGATTTCACATGATTTCAAATCCTTTCAGGAGACGATGCCCCCTCCCTCTCACACTGCTTTCTCAGGCCACCACCTGCCCTTTGTAGGTTTCACCTACACAAGTAAATGGTAAGTGTTAACAAACAGCTGCTGCCACTCACCTGTTTCTGCCTAACAACCAACTCTTACTACAGCTGGACTTCCTGTGTCTTTGCTGATGATTGTTAAATAGCAAAAAGAGGAGGAACAAGTCTCTGACGCCTCTTCCTGAATCAGACTTTCTTCATTTAGCCTCTTTTGAAAGTCTTCCTTCAGACTCATAATGACTGTGATAGCGAGCAGATGCTATTTTCCTCCAGTGTCCAGCAGTTGTCACAGGTTGTCTTCATATGTAATGACTTTATTTATTTTTAAATGGATTTCCTATACAAGCTGTCTCAGCACGTGGTGTGAGGAGGCGGGGGAGATTAGCTTTCCTCCCTAATAAGGTGATGTTGCTGTACATCCTCAGGCTGAAGTGGTACTCATGAGAAAGCACCAGACCCACCAGCTGCTTCCTTATCTTTTCAAGCCTCAGTGATAATAGCCTTTTCCTTCCTTTCTGTCCTTCTGTCTCTTTCTCGCTCCACCTCGCACTCCTCGTGTCCCTCTGCTGTTTTCTCCCATGACTCAACTTTCAGCTTATCTCTGTCGCCATCACTTCTCTCTCCCCGATCTTTCTTTGTATTTTCCCAATGACCGGTTTGATGTCATCAGAAACCACCAGCACCAATGTAAATAGTTTGTCCCCCCTCCTCTGTAGCACTCTGTCTGATCGGGGTTGCCTGCGACAGCTGGGAGGTGAGCCGGGGAAGGCCGGGCAGGACAAGCTGGATGTTGAAGTGCAGCGTAGCCTGGAGGACAGCCTGGCCACCGAGGCCTACGAGAGAAGGATTCGCCGCTTGGAGCAGGAGAAGCTAGAGCTGAGCCGCAAACTGCAAGGTGAGGTCGGAGCAGCGTGCATCATATATGCACACAGCCATCATGAGGCATGAGCATCCAGTCTGCACATGCTGAACTTAAAACTTTCCACTCTTGCCAGTATGGCTTTTAAAATGCCTATAAATGATGTTTCTGATGTGCCACAGAGTCGACTCAGACGGTGCAGGCGCTGCAGCACACGGGCGAGGGCCCCCTCAGTGCTAACAAGGAGGTGGAGATCAGGAGCCTGAAAAGCGAGATCGACATTCTGAAGAAGCAGATCGCTGGTCAGGACACAGTGCAACGCTTTTCCTTCTGAATCAGCTCCTGATTGTCTCTGACAGACACAAACGGCAGCAAATGTGGTTGTTTGGCAAATGTCTGACAGTTTCAGTTGCGTTTCAAACCAAGCGTGTGTTCGTTTCAGACTCAGGCCAGCTGGAGAAGCAGCTGGAGGATGTGACGCTGGCTCGGAGAGACTTGGAGGACTCGTCCAAACACATCAAGACTCTTGAGAAACAGATGAAGAGCATCACACAGGAAAGGGATGACCTACAGAAGGTACGGCTAGTGTTTCGTGTCATTCTCTGGATATTTAAAGAGCTACAAACGAGTGAGATTTTATTGATCAAGCTGAAATAACAAGTTATTGGATTACTTTGTGGGAGGGATCTGAAATGCTCAACTCTGCTGTCGTCTGTCGTGTTCAGGATCTCATGGACGCCAGCGAGAAGTTGAAGGTTCAGTCTAAAGAGCTGAAGGAAGCCCACAGCCAGAGAAAACTGGCCATGCAGGAGTTTTCAGAGCTGAACGAGAAGCTCACAGACCTCAGGTAGAAGCACGCGCCCAATGCCAACCGCCGACTGCTAGAGTTTCTTTCGTAATGTTTTTTAACAAAGTCCCGTCCATGAATAAAACGCCCACGCTGGATGTCTTCCTGTCCCGGTTCACAGGTCGGCGAAGCAGCGCCTGGTTCGTCAGCTGCGTGACAAAGAGGAGGAGATGGAAAGCCAGAATCAAAAGGTGGAGGCTCTCCGCCTCGAGGTGCGAAAGGCCGAGAGGGCCAAGAAGGAGGTAGAGTAGACTCCCCCGTGGTTGCTGGCACGCCCTGCTCTGTCCGTGTTCACCTACTCGAGCTTCATCCAGACGTCGCTGTGACTTTACGCACTGCGAAAAATGTAACGTGTGCAATCGCTGCAGACGTCCAGAGTTTCATGTCCACAGATCACAGTGGCACAAAATGACGTGAAACATTGAGACGTTGTTCCTCGTGTGTTGGTAGAGCAGCATTTACCTGCTTAACATGTGCTGTGTATGATCGGTGGCAAGAAACGGTTTGTGAATTGTATCGCTCTATAAATACGACATCATATATAATCTTATTTCCACTCACGGCCTGAAGGTAGATGGAGAGAACCAGTCATGCAAATGAAATGAAACCAGTAAGTCATTTATTTAGAAAAATCCATCAGCGCTGCATATCTGTGATGGGGACGTGTGCGACCCACCGCTGTTAGAAATTCAACACTTCTAAGAACTGTCTATGAGCTTGAGCCTTTTTCAGTTCTGGCTTGTAGCCGAGTTTCTGTTCATTTCAGCTTCTGGGACAGTCGTCCCATAACACGAACTTTATTCTTGGACCAAGACTGAGGCCTGTTCACACACTTGTCTTTAGTCCGATGTCCCGACGTTTTCTTTTCCAGTGGGCTCGTATGCTGCGTCAGTGGTGACAGGCTGTCCTGGGCCAGTTCTGTTTCATCCACGTCATCTTCATCAGACTGCACGTGTCCTCTCAGAGAGCTGCAGCTTTCTGGTGTTTAGGGCTCCTCTGGTTGTTGTTATTAACCTGAACATCGGCCAACACCAGAGCGGATTTTACCCCCGGAGTCCAAACCGTTTGTTTCTAACAGAAATGTCATTTCACACTTTGATAGATCCTCAGTCTGTAAATATAAACAGGCCACTCACTCAGTGTCCTAATGCAGAAGTTGCTCACAGGTTTAATGTGTTTGTCTCTGTAATGTAAAATATTTGTGCAGAAATCTAGAAACGTCCAAAGTGTTCACAAAAGACGTGTTGCAGCTGCGACATGTTTAAAAGCTCGTCTGCTTTCCTCGTTTCATCATCAGATGGAGGCTCAGGTGGAGGAGCAGGCGGCCGAGGCTCAGAAAGAGAAGAAGCTGAGAGAGCGCAACGAGCAATACAGCCGACAGCTGCAGGAGGAGCTGGAGGGGCTGAAGGTGAGTGTTCCCAGCTTTAACCATTCAAAGTACTAATGACTTAATCACCCCGATGGAGATATTTTAGGGTTTTCCCCTGCATGAGTACAACGAGTCTCACTGGTACTCTTTTCTTCTCCATACAAATCTTTGTCTCATTCCCACCACCCAGGTGAAGCAGGCTGGCTCCTCTGCTGCCCCGGCCCCGGCGGATCAAACCCAGGAGGTCGGGCGTTTACGTGGAGAAATGGAGAAGAAAACGATGTTCTTCGAGGAAGAGTTGGCCCGCAGGGGGGCGCAGTACAGCGCCGAGCTGAAGGCGCTGCGTAAAGAGCTGAGAGATGCCGAGAGCCAACAGCTCAACCTGCAGAAAGAGATCCTGATGCTCAAAGACAAACTGGAAAAGACTCGTCGTGAAAGGTATCGCACCAGTTTGCCTTTCCTGGGGCTGCTGTTAGCGTTGGTTCCCTTTAGGTTTGTCTTTAATACGTTGAGTTTAATTCTTCTGTCGTCTCTTTCAGTGACGATTCCACGAGGTGATTACTGTTAACGATAGTTTCATCCCATTAATCCCCTTTGTGCTCTAAATATAGTAGAACTCCAGCCGTCCCCTAACATTTCCATAAATTGTGTTTAGATGGATCGTAAATATACCAGCGAGAGTTTCCCAGGCACACTGTCACAGTGTTTGCCCCACAAACATGAGTGGATTTCATTCCCAAGGCTGCACTAGTCCAGCTGTCCCTTTTATTTTTAACATTTTAAATTTACAGCTAATGGTGATAGTAGGCTGGTAAAACAAACATCTTAAAAAATGAAAATGACCTCGATGCTTGGGTCAGAGTGGGTGGAGGAAAGGTCTCACTTAGTCAGAGCTGGAAGGATGCAGGTCCCCAACTGAATTTGAAAGGTTTTAACATATGTTACCTTTATACCTGTAATGTCCTGATTACCCTGAATGACTCCTGTTCTGGCTTTTTGGGTTTGGGAGACCCGTTACTGTACTGTTAGTGTTTTAAATGAATCTGCAGGAGACGCACAGTTTAAAGCTGTCTGTGCTGCAGCGAGCTATTAATCTCTAATATGTCAAAAAGAGCTGGAAACCCTTGTTTCTTACAGCGGCTGACACACATCCTGATGTTTGCTCTGCTGCAGATCAGCATCACTTATTCTTGCGTTTGTTTATATGGGGCGTGTAAAGCTGCAACATGCAGACGATAGAATAATTCTGCTGTAAGACGTCTGTAGAGAAATGCTTCAGATCTGAGTGTTTGTTTAAAGGTGTCACATCTGCCCCTCGGTTCATCCTGAAGCACAAATCTAAACCAACAGTGCCGTCTCCACAGGCCTGTTCAAACTTCACTGCAGTCACTACTCAGTAATGGTTGGTGATAAAATGAGAGCAGCAGAGGCTGAAATGGTAACAAAAATAAAAAGATCTGTCAAAATGTGTCAACGTGGAGGTTTTATACCAATAAATGAGAAGAAGTTGTTTCTTCTGTGGCACTCAGGCTCACCTGATCCAACTCTGAGCTGCTAGTTTAATACAATTTGCATAAAACGTGTTTTTGTGGCGCTTTGTTTTGGTACCCTGTCCCATCCTGCCTGCTGTTAGTGCCATATTACTCCCACTGCTGTCTAACTCGGTGTATCAGATCCTAGCTGCATTAATGTGTTTGGGCTGAATAATGCATCTCGGTGTTTGATCTAAGGTTTGGACAGATGTGGGAGGAATTACACGAGAGCTCCAACAGACGTGTTGGTCTTAATGTTAAAATGACAAATGCGAGAAATCAGATGGAGTTTTGCATTTATAAATTGTGGGTTGGGAATAAATGTAAGTTTATACAAAGTCACAAGTTTTACAGTAAGTCTGTGTGTGTGTGCTTTTTCCCCGTCCAGCCAAAGCGAGCGGGAGGAGTTTGAGACCGAGTACAAGCAGGAGTACGAGCGAGAGCGAGTCCTGCTCACTGAAGAAAACAAGAAGCTGTCCAGTGAACTCGACAAGGTGCCACATCTTTATTTATACACAAAGTGACTGTCAGCGCACAAACCTGGGTCATCTCTGTCAGTCTTTAGTGAGCTCTCAACACACACCAACACAGCGCTTTGACCCCAGCTAACCCCAAACTCTTTCATCACATTCCTCCTCCACCCCCGCTCTCCCGCCAATGCCAAAGAAATCACTGTTCAATATCCTGCGTAAAAACAGCCGTCGCCGCCTCCACAGTGGATGGGATGACTCTCTGGACTGAGCTCTGTTGACTTTGGAAGTTCAGAAAGGCCCTCGTTTTAAACAATGTCTCATAAGCAGGAGACATTCTGACATTATATCACTGTACTTATTTGTGTTTTGTTAGTTGATAAAGATGGATTCGATCTGCGTGTGCGTTAGCTCCACCACCTTTTCAGCACGTTTTGAAGTGTGTAAAAAAAATTCTTGTTTGACTCGTCTCACCTTTCAAAGGAGGCTCCAGAGTTCACACCAAACTGCTTCGTCTTCACTCGGCACCATTCGTGAAACGACCTGTGGGCTGGACTTGTGTTCAGTTTGTCCAACTTTCCAACTGCATTTGACCTCCATCCTTGTTTTCGGCCTGAATTTCCACGATCAAAGAAACATCACAGGAAAAGCTGTTTGCGTTCAGTGTCAGCTGTTGACAGAATGAAATTGGCAGTGAATAAATATGAAAAGACATCCCAGTATGAGAACATCATCCATTGTCAGCGCGAACTGTTTTAGCAGCAAACATTATGGTTAGAAATGAAAAAGGAATCTGGACCCTGGTCAGGAATATCTGCAGTTTCTTCTCCAAGAGCAGGCAGATGTGATTGATCAGCATCGTTTGTCTCCCCACAGAGGTTCTTGTTCTGCCTCAGCATCGTCAATGTCATGTTCTTGGACTTGCAGTTAAAAATAAACTCATTTAAAAACTAACAATCGTTATCAGCTGGTAAAAACATTACTGTACTGAGAGATTTCACTTTCAGAGAGATGCTTGATAATAAAAAGTGCATCTTTCTGCCTTTTCACAAGTCAGACACAGTTGAGCGAGTCTCAGCATCGCTTTGGTCATTTGCACTGTTACAATGTTGCTGTTTCAGATATTGAGGTCTGTGTATGTGCAGGAAATCTGAGACAAAGGTTTTGGTTCTGTGTGACCTCAAAGAGAGCAGATATCCATATATGGTCATCCTGTGTACCTGCTGCTCAAACCTGCTGTTTATCAGAGGTGCTCTATCAGAATAAACTGAAACGTCTGGTTTAAGACAGAATTATTCACAATTCAAAACTTCTTTATCTTATACTCTGTTCATCTAAGCAGAACAAAGTGTAAAACGCCCATTTAAAGAAGTCGTGGGGAGATATGAGACAGAATCTCTGACATGCTTTGCTTTCTCCAGCATGAAGTATTTTGTAGAGCTTGCTTCGTTAATGGCTACATCCATGATTTCCTGGCATCCGATGGTCATTTCCAAACCCGAGTAGCTGCACATCTGTCACATCTGTGTCGTTCTGGACGTTTTCATAGTAACATGAGGTCAGGGGTGTGTCGAGCATGTTTCATGCCTAAGCTGGTGGATTTGCCCCCAGAGGTTTGCATGCTGGAGAATGTCACAGTGTCAGTGACGTAAAGCTTCTTTACAACACTGACATTTGCGTTTGCTGGAAACCAGCTTGTAGACCAGTTGCAAAACTATCCCACTTTCCTCATTCCACAAATATAGTGAGCAGTGAGCTGACCTCATGTCAGAGGATCTCACCCTCACATGTGAGGAACACGCGTGGTCCTGGTGTGATGGAGCAGCTGGGACTGAATCATAAAGTCTGTCTTCAACAACACGCTGATTAATTTTACGCGAGCACCCGAGCCTCTCATGTTCACTGACAACACGAATGGCAAACTGTGTGTAATGAGTTCGTTTACCAGGCGTTAGACTTTGACAGCTTTGTGATTTGACACTTTACAATATTGTGTTTAATAGCATGCTCTCCTCCCCCCACGTTTGTTCTCATTCCTGTAGCTAACCACCATGTATGAGAAGATGAGCAGCTCCAACAGGCAGCTGGAGGATGAGATGAGGGAGCTGGCTGATAAAAAGGAGAGTGTAGCTCACTGGGAGGCCCAGATCACAGAAATCATCCAATGGTAAGACGCACGCTCATATATGCACACTGCAACCTTCTCAAATGTCCCAGATACTTGCTGAGGCATACGCTTTCCCCCGCTGATGTTAAAGCGCCAATTCAAAGACGTTTATGTTCAGTGTGACAAAGTGCGAGCAGACACGCTTCTGTCTCGTAGTGGATTGGGTTCCTTGTTGGAGTATAACTGCAGCATTTCTCACATGCCGCTGCAGATCAGAGCTGCTCGGCCCTGCCTTCCACTCAGATCACTTCTCAGTGCAGCTGACACCTCGCCAGCTGCTCAGCCTCTCACTGTTGGACAAGCCTAAAGTCTTTACATAGCACACATACCACACACACACACTTCAGACATGTAAGTACAAGTGTTGTGTGGTATGCAGGTTTAGAGGAATGTAGGGATCACTGTTGCCCCCTGGTGGCCGGGGTTTGCTACTGCAGGGGCTAAATAAGGAAGTAGGATCACTTGTAGGTAAAAACAAAATGAATGAAACATCCTTTCACGACTTGACACGAACTCTGATTTTTGAATGTCAAACGTGTGTGGTGTGCGCTCTGTGAGCGCCAGAAAATGTTTACGTTAGCGTCAGCGTAAGTCTGTGCTGTGAACACGTCAGTTTATTCTACCTGAGTGTTCAGGGTTAGTGAGCGACTCACCTGCAGGCTGAACGTGTGTCTGTTTTGTGTTGGTGCGTGTGGTGAATGATGTGTAAGCAATGGTTAAGTGTGATACGGGTCACAGGACCTGAAGAGCATACAGTGAAAAGGCGCGTTTACAAAGTGTGTGTGTGTTTCCAATTCTGCCACTGAAGGATGTTTGTAGTGAGCTTCAAACAGCCCATCAGTGCTCGTACTGACAGAGAGATACATCTTTATATGTAAAATAAATAATAATATGCTGTCAGTGTGTGTTAGTGTTGGCTTTAGACTCTTGGTTTTATGGTTATGGTAAAGTTGACACCCATGGAATGTGTTTACATTTGTAGTAATGTGTGTGTGTGTGTGTGTGTGTGTGTGTGTGTGTGTGTGTGTCAGGGTGAGTGATGAGAAAGATGCTCGGGGCTACCTGCAGGCTCTGGCCACTAAGATGACAGAAGAGCTGGAGGGGCTGAGAAGCAGCAGCCTGGGAGCGAGAGCCACGGTAAATAAACACAAACACGTCGTCTGTCTGCTGCAGAACTAAAGGAAATCCCTTCTTGTTGTTGTTGGTAGAAACTAGTTCAGTGATTATACATTTTAAAATGATGAAGCCAAAGTGAATGAATATCATCAAAGAAGCCAGTCTTTCACTCTTACACTGACAGGTAAGTCGAGCAGCGGTGAGTCCCTTTCTGTCTGGTGATTCGCTCAGTTTCTGCTTCTGTCTCCGTTTCAGGACATGCCGTGGAAAATGCGGCGTTTGGCCAAGCTGGACATGTCTGCGCGCCTGGAGCTGCAGTCGGCCCTGGACGCTGAGATCAGGGCAAAGCAGAGCATCCAGGACGAGCTGAACAAAGTCAAGGCCAACAACATTTCCACAGAATGGTATGACTGCTGAACTTTTTTAAAAACAACTTAAACCAACTTTTGCTAAACGACAGCTAACGTATCATTGTGTCTGATCGATCAGTAAACTGCAGGAAGTTGGAAGTAAAAACCAGGAACTGCTGGCTGAGATCGAGCGTCTGAAAAAGGAGACGGAGGAGCTGCGGCTACGGCGAGGTGAGCACGCGTGCTGTGGCTGAGTGGGCGCTGTGCACTGAAACCGTTGGAGATTATCACACTGCAGGAGGGTTATGCAGCAATCAGACGCTCGGGACTCTTAATGTGTACAGACAAATGTATTGTTGCTTGGGGCTCATGAATCTGCGCCCCAGCTCTTTGAGGCGGTCCTGTGACTCGTGTAAGTCACCCTTTGATGTTTTGATATTGTGTTCTTAACAATGGTTGTGTTGTTTGTCCTGTGACTACAGGTGTCAAGCACCAGGATTCCCAGAATTCCTTCTTGGCTTTTCTCAACGCCCCCACCTCAGCTCTCGACCAGTTCGATGTAAGCATTACAGAGAAAATCTGGTTACGAGCACAACAACTGAAAGATTCAAATCCATGACTTTCAATTCTCTGCTCTCCATTAAGATGTTTTCTTCACGCTTTCATTATTTATTTTTCACCAGTTTTTATTTTTGTTTTGTCTTTTGTTTTCCTCACATCACTTCCTGCTACACAAGGATTCTTATTCCTCATCCTCATCTTCTTTAATTGAGTTTTGGGAAGATGTAAGTTTATCTTGGTTAGTTGGGTGTGTGTGTGTGTGTGTGTGTGTGTGTGTGTGTGTGTGTGTGTGTGTGTGTGTGTGCGCGCGCGTGTGTGTGTGTGTGCGTGCGTGCGTGCAACAGTAGCTGTAGGTCTGAGCATATGAACTAGATGAGATGGTGTATGTGCAGACTGTAGATTTGTGTCACTGTATGGAGACGTGGATCTTCGCTGTTATCTGAAGAAGGGAAACTCTGTTGTGCTTTTATAACAAGATGATTTAAAAGTGGCTCCACAGGATGGGTTTCACATTTCAGCTCACATATGTTAAAACTACATGTGATTGAAAGATAAAATGAAAATATAGACGAGCTCTCCTTTTAGTTTCTGTTAGTTTGGTTAAAAAAAACTTGCCTCGAGAGGTTTTGATGGACGTGTTTTGTGGAGACTGAGTCTGCTAGACTGAGTCAGCTGCCCTTTAAAACTTGTGTAACTATGAGCTAAATCTGAGACTAAAAACTAAAATAAAACATTTTCAAACAGTAAAAACTAAAGTGGAAGAAGAAAATCCACTGAAGCTAAACTGAATTAAAACACTAACCAGAAAATGCAAAACTCTAATAACTGGTTATTTGTACCATATCTAAGTCCACAATCCTTTGAGTTTGGCGACAGAGAGCAGGACGCATACGGAGCTGCCTGCAGGGCAGCTGGTCTTTCTCTTTTCATGTAGTCGAGAAGGATGTCAGAGAATCATTTTGTCTCTAACAGTTGAAATTAGGAGGGTTGGCGAGTACGAGCCCAGGCAGTGAGAGTGAAGTAAACGAGTGTCGAGGGCTGACAGAAAGTCAGTTTGTGCTGCAGCACCAAAGGCAGCATGAAAACACAACAGTAGTTGATTTCCAGTCTACATCTTCTGACTGTGTTGCGCTGGCCTGCAGTTTTTACGTCAGGCTAAACCGGACCTGCTGCGTCTGGCTTCCTCAGAAGCTACATGACCTCCACGTTTGCTGCTAACATGAGAGCGTTTTGGATTGAAGCTGCTCAGCGAGGGAATAATAATGTTGTGGCAGCTTCTCTAAACACACTGAGGACAAACGGGGAAAAGTGGAGTTTGCAGAACACGTCCACTTTTAAAACCAGATGTTTTCATTGTTTCCAGTCAGATTCATTTTACCTGCTTTAAGAAAATAACACGGCTTTATAGTTTAATTCAGTATTTAGTATGAACACTTGTGAAGGTGGACAGTTCTTGTAGTCCTTGTATTTAGATGCTTGCTGGACTGGCTCTACTTTGGCTTTCTAGAGCGAGAACCTGAGAAAACAACATTATTCACAAAGTTGAAGTATTTTCCAGTCAGGCCGGTCGCTGTTCTCTGTGCTGCATTTCCTTAGTAGCTCCTTCCATATTACACGTGTACGTTTCCACCATGTCTGCAGCACAAAGCCTCATGGATACATGAATCTAATGCAGTGCTTCCCAACCAGGCTCGCTGTGCCCCAGTGTGGCCCCAGTGTGGCCCCAGTGTGGCCCCAGTGTGGCCCCAGTGTGGCCCCAGTGTGGCCCCAGTGTGGCCCCAGTGTGGCCCCAGTGTGATATTGCACAGTTCATTTGACTGAAACAAGCAGCTTGAATTCAACAAAGCGACTGAACTGAAAAATGTTTGAGCAGAAGCTGATGGATCCAGGTGTGGTGGATCATGAGCTAGAGCTGTTAGAAATGTAAATCGATGGTTTTCTATTAGTTTCATTGTGCTGCAGAGGAAACGCTGCATCGGTCGGGAATCATGGGTCTAATGTAGAACAGCCTTTTCTCCCGTTTTCATGTGTCTCTCTGAGTCTGTTTAAAGATGTTTTCAGCCTTTCTGACTCATCTGTGTCTCTGCCTCTCCTCCTGCCACTGAAGCACTCGCCGTCCGTCGGCCCAGCTAGCAAAGGCAGACGTGTAAGCACCATCACAGATGTGTAGTCTTGTCACGCTGGTTCATTTGTGTGTTTGCATGGCAGGTGTTTGAATTTGTCCGATTGTGCCTGTCTGTGGTGCTGCAGGTGCTTTGTTTGCATGGTTTCTGGTGGATGCATGTGTGACACTGTTGTGCTTTGAAAGCTCAGTGAATGTGTTTGCTGTGTGTATTATGGTGACAGCCCTTTCCTATTAGCATGAATGCTGGCTAGGTGGTTTGTGATCTGTTCTTCTTCATTTTCCCTCGTCGCCTTCCTTTTACACCTTCCTCCCTCTCCTCCCGTTTGTCGCACCTTTCTTACTGTCCTCTCTCTCCACAGGTGGACTCTGTGGATAACTTCACCCCCTCCAACACGCCGTCTCGGGAAGATGACCCCAAGTCCCACCTTAAGCCCCGCTCTCGTTCACCTTCCATGGCTAGTGACATGGAGCCAATAGAGGTTAGACATTCCCTAAATCTGGGCAAGAAACCCACAGCTTCAGGGTCTCAGCCTCGTTTGCTGACCAGCAGCACATGAGCCGCCAGTGCTTTCAGACTGAGGTTAAATATTATGCAGCAAGTAAACATCAGAGAAAAATCACTGGCAGCTCGTTTGTCCTGCATGGCGATGATCTTCTCATGGCTGAACATCTGTGTGATCCTGAAGCTCCAGCAAGCTTGTTCTTTGCGACACAACGATTCTTTTTATAGGACGAAACAGTGATGATGTTCTTTGTGTTGTTGTTCACGTAGTTGATCGATCATCCTCGCTCAGTTCAGACGCCCACCATGCGCTCAGGAGGTTATGGCAGTATCGGGCGCTCCTCACCTAAGGTTGGTCATCGGTTACTCGCTGCTGAACGACCACGGCTCAAGTTTCTGTTTGCTAACCGCTCGTTATGTCCTCTGCAGCCCAAAGCACATCAGTTTGTAGTGAAGACATTCAACACACCCACCAAGTGTAACCAGTGCACCTCTCTGATGGTGGGGCTCATCCGTCAAGGCTGTACGTGCGAAGGTGAGCGCGAGAGGAACGGACGGGGGTGTTTGACACGATTCAGTACTCCTACAGTCACAGCCCTGACCCGTCTCCCTCTGTGCTTCTAGTATGCAACTTTTCCTGCCATGTAACGTGTGCGGACAAAGCTCCAGCTGTGTGCCCCGTGCCGCAGGACCAGACCAAGGGCCCGCTGGGCATCGACCCTCAGAGGGGGATCGGTACTGCTTACGAAGGACACGTCAGGGTGAGTGAAGCCTCAGAGACCCGCGAGGCTCTAAAGAACGCAAATGTCTGCAGTGTGTAGGATCCTCGCTGTTTAGACGTGAAACCGTTGGCGCGGACGCTTCGTGAGATGCAGGACTGATCGCACTGACGCACAGATCTGTTTGTTTGCAGGTGCCCAAACCAACCGGGGTGAAAAAGGGCTGGCAGAGGGCGATGGCTGTGGTCTGTGACTTTAAATTGTTCCTCTATGAACTGGGAGAAGGAAAAGCAACACAGCCAAGTGTGGTCGTCAGTCAAGTCATAGACATGAGGTAAGAACTCCTGAAACTAAGAAATGCTTTAAGCGTTAGAGGAAGAATTGCCTGCTTCAGTTTGTAGTTTCTAAGTAAATGTCAGTAAAAGTCACCAGAACGTGACTTTTGTGTTTGGATAAAATGTGTTTTACAGACACACGCGAGTAAATTATGATGGAAATCTTTGTTTTCTGACACATTTAAGCCCAAAGATTCATTTAAAAAAGAGAAAAATGAATCTGTCGTTAAAATAAAGTGGAGCTCGGCCATCAGCTGGTGTCCAGTCCGTAGCACGCTTACAGTCGATGGGCATCTGCAAGCTGCTTTGCAACCACCTCCACCCTTCGTGCTGGGTTAGACATAAACAATAGTGCATCTGTTGCTCTGTCGTGCATGTGGAAATAAGCAGCGCCTGTTAACTGCAGCGCCGTGACGGGAACATTTCTAACTGTTTCTTCAAAATGTTTTGGACTTGCGGCCTTTAGTGACGAGCATCGATGAAATGTAAACACTGATCTCCATCTTTCACCCAGGGATGAAGAGTTTTCAGTCAGTTCAGTCCTGGCCTCTGATGTCATCCACGCCAGCCGCAAGGACATTCCCTGTATATTCAGAGTGAGTACCTGTCCACGCCGTAAAGCGGCTCCTGGAGGTTAAAGGTCAAGGCTGTGTGCACAGTCATGTTTCTAATGATTGTCTTGCTTTGGATGTCGTTGCCAAAGGAACCATATTATGACAACTGGATGAACTTGAAGAAGAGATGCATCAAACGCCAAAATCTCTTTCAAACACATAATGCGAGCCTTCATCATCCTCCTCTTTCCTCAGGTCACGGCGTCCCAGCTGTCCCCCTCCAGCAGCCACAAGCCCTCCATCCTGATCCTGGCCGACAGCGACCAGGAGAGGACCAAGTGGGTGGGCCTCCTCAACGAGCTCCACCGCATCCTGAAGAGGAACAAGCTCAAGGAGCGCTTCGTCTACGTCCCCAAGGAGGCTTACGACAGCACCCTGCCCCTCATCAAGACGACACAGTCTGCTGCTATCATAGGTGGGCGCTCAACCCTCAGCAAGTGTTAAAATGGCGACCCACAAACTCTTTGTGTTGTCGTCTGAGCCGAGTGCGGTCGTGTTTTAGAAATGCACCGTTTAATCATCACAGCTGTTACCTGCTGTCAGACAAACACCCTCCCAGCAGTTTGTCGAGCGTTTTGACAGCAAAGAAAGCAGCTGAAAGTTTTCAGTACAGTCTTTCTCCTCTTTCGTTTCACTCTCAGATCACGAGCGCGTCGCCCTGGGCAACGAGGAAGGCCTTTTTGTCATCCATGTCACCAAAGATGGTAGGATCTGTGTTGGTGTTTTTGGTGTGTTCCCGGTTGTGCGACTCGTGTCGCCTCTGCTTTCTGCCTCGTTTCCCTCACTCCTCCCTCTGTCCTCAGAGATAATCCGGGTGGGGGACAACAAGAAGGTGCACCACATTGACCTGATGCTCCAGGAGCAGCTGCTGGCGGTCATCTCCGGCAGGAACCGCCACGTCCGCCTCTTCCCTTCGCAGGCCCTGGACGGCCGCGAGACCGAGTTCTACAAGCTGGCAGAGACGAAAGGCTGCCAGACCATCGTGTCGGGTCCGGTCCGCAACGGCTCGATCACCTGCCTCTGCGTGGCCATGAAGAATAAAATCATATGTTACGAGGTGAGAAAAAGCTCACTCTCGCTAACCCTCGAGGCTTCTGCCACTGCTCACTTGATGTGATTTGATGTGACTTGATGTGACTTGATGTGACTTGATGACACTCCTGCAGGTGAATAAGAGTAAAATGCGTCACCGTCGGCTGCGGGAGCTGCAGGCCCCGGGGCCGGTTCAGTGGATGGGTCTGCTCAGTGAGCGTCTCTGTGTGGGCTATCCGTCTGGCTTCATGCGCTACAGGTACTTTACATCATTACAGCTGCGCTCCCCTTCAGCGTACATGAGTCTGACTTTGTGCTCCTGAAACCCTCCACAGTGTCCATGGGGACATGTCCCCTGTCAGCCTGCTCCACGCTGAGGACCACACACTGGCCTTCATCCCTCAGCAGGGCCTGGACGCCCTCTGTGCCGTGGAGATCTCCAGCAAGGAGCTGCTGCTGTGCTTCAGTGCCATCGGGGTGTACGTGGACTCGCAGGGCCGCAGGTCGCGGCAGCAGGAGCTCATGTGGCCGGCTGTGCCCATCGCTGCCTGTGAGTGCGCGCAGTTTGATACACAGATGTGTGAATGCGACACGTGTGTGCGGGCCGTCACCCTGCGCTTATACAAGTCAGCGTGACTGTTGGGCTCTTACAGGATGTTGTTTGTGTACTTTTTATCTGAAAGAGTGAAACTGCTGTATTATGTTCCTCAGGCTACAACGCCCCCTACCTGTCCGTGTACAGCGAGAACGCCGTGGACGTGTTTGATGTCAACACCATGGAGTGGATTCAGACCATCCCGGTCAAAAAGGTCGGTGTGGAAGTGACCGAAGCTTCAGCAGCTTTGGAAAAAGCTCAGTCTGACCTTTGATGGCTGCACAGATCACAGATTAAACACTGTGTGTGTGTGTGTGAGTGTGTGCGTGTGTGCGTGTCTGTGTGAGTGTCTGTGAGTGTCTGTGTGTCTGTGTGTGTCTGTGTGTGTCTGTGTGAGTGTGTGTCTGTGTGAGTGTGTGTCTGTGTGTGTGTGTGTCTGTGACTGTGTGTGTGTGTGTCTGTGACTGTGTGTGTGTGTGTCTGTGACTGTGTGTGTGTTTTTCTGTGACTGTGTGTGTGTGAGTGTCTGTGACTGTGTGTGAGTGTCTGTGTGAGTGTGTGTCTGTGTGTGTGTGTGTCTGTGACTGTGTGTGTGTGTGTCTGTGACTGTGTGTGTGTGAGTGTCTGTGTGAGTGTGTCTGTGTGAGTGTGTCTGTGTGTGTCTGTCTGTGTGTCTGTGTGTGTGTGTGTGTCTGTGTGAGTGTGTGTGTGTGTGTCTGTGTGAGTGTGTGTGTGTGTGTGTCTGTGTGAGTGTGTGTGTGTGTGTCTGTGTGAGTGTGTGTGTGTGTGTCTGTGTGAGTGTGTGTCTGTGTGAGTGTGTGTCTGTGTGAGTGTGTGTCTGTGTGTGTGTGTGTGTCTGTGTGTCTGTGACTGTGTGTGTGTGAGTGTCTGTGTGTCTGTGAGTGTCTGTGTGTCTGTGTGTGTCTGTCTGTGTGTCTGTGTGAGTGAGTGTCTGTGTGTGTGTCTGTGTGAGTGTGTCTGTGTGTGTCTGTCTGTGTGTCTGTGTGAGTGAGTGTCTGTGTGTGTGTCTGTGTGTGTGTGTGTGTGTAAGTGTGTGTGTGTGTGTGTGTGTGAGTGTGAGTGTGTCTGTGTGTGTGTGTGTGTGTGTGTGTCTGTGTGTGAGTGTGTGTGTGAGTGTGTGTGTCTGTGTGTGAGTGAGTGTGAGTGAGTGTGAGTGTGTGTGTGAGTGTGTGTGTGAGTGTGTGTGAGTGTGTGTCTGTGTGAGTGTGTGTGTGTGTGTGTCTGTGTGAGTGTGTGTGTGTGTGTGTCTGTGTGAGTGTGTGTCTGTGTGTCTGTGTCTGTGTGTGTGTGTCTGTGTCTGTGTGTGTGTGTCTGTCTGTGTGAGTGTGAGTCTGTGTGTGTGTGTGAGTGTGTGTGTGTGTCTGTGTGTGTGTCTGTGTGTCTGTGTCTGTGTGTGTCTGTGTGTGTGTCTGTGTGTGTGTGTCTGTGTGAGTGTGAGTGTGAGTGTGTGTGTGTGAGGTGACTCCAGGGACTAAACTCACACGTTGGTCTGAATCTCAGCAGATTCTCTCTCTTCCCCTCCAGATGCGACCTCTGAATGTGGACGGCTCTCTGAACCTGCTGGGGCTGGAAACCGTGCGCCTTATCTACTTTAGGAACAAGATGGCCGGTAAGATCGCTCTCTGTGCCGTGTGAGGTGAAGAATTCGTCCTCAGTCTCTTTTTAGCATTTTGCTGTTAAATGTCTTTATTATTAAGCGTAGGATTACCTGCAAACTACTGCAGTGGCAGGTCAGGATCCAGCTGATGTGAGCTGCTTATATGACAGCGTAAGACCGAATTGCAGCGTGACAAAGGTCAGGTGTGCGCTGGGCCGTCATCACGACCCTCACAGATGGAAGCAGCTGATGTTTGTGTCACGTGCAATAAGTTAAAGGAAGTCGCATAAAAACAAGCGCTCCTCTGTGTTGCCAGTTTGAATCTTCCTCTGGTTTTGATCTGTGTCCAGCATCAGCAGCCAAACGATGATCTTTGTTGATCTTTCAGAGGGCGACGAGCTGGTCGTCCCGGAGACGTCAGACAACAGCCGGAAGCAGATGGTGCGCAGCATGAACAACAAGAGACGCTACTCCTTCAGAGTGCCCGAAGAGGAGCGACTTCAGCAGAGGAGGTAGTTTACCTGAAGCTCTGTACTCGCCGCCGGGAGCTCTCGGAGAATTCGCCGTTATTTCCCCAAAGCTGCTCTCACCACGTTCTGTTACTCTGAGCTGCTTTCCAATGCTGATGATGGCCTGTGCCCGATGGTTGCGATCTGTATTTTTAACTGAACCAGCCGTATTAGCATCATCCTTGTAGGGAGGAAAAACCTCGTTGCTGTCTTTGACGCGCTGATCCTGTGTCTGTGATTCCAGAGAGATGCTGCGAGATCCCGAGATGAGGAACAAACTGATCTCCAATCCAACCAACTTCAACCACGTGGCTCACATGGGACCAGGAGATGGGATCCAGATCCTGAAGGATCTGCCCATGGTACATGTGCAAACACACGAACATGCTTCCTTATCCTGTCACGTGAGCGTGCCATCCCTGACATACTGAAGCCCCCCCCCACACTGACACTGTCTGGTCCTGAGTTGTGTGTCTGTAGAGAGCATGCATCATGTTTTTCTGCCCTGTGTGTGTGTTTACGTGCACCCTCCTCACTCCTCTCCCCCCGCACTGCACTCTGTGTGTGTGTTTTCTGCGTGTTTAAACCAGAACGTCCGTGTTCAGGATAGCCGAGCGGGGTTCAGCGGCTCCGTCAGCATTCCCTCCATCACCAAGAACCGGGCCGAGCCGGGCCGCTCCATGAGTGCCAGCAGCGGACTGGGCATACGTGAGTACCGGCAGTCGTGTTAGAGCTCACGTTCGGGGAGGTTCGTCTGTCTGTGGCTTCATGTCCGCCGCCTCCTCTCGTCTCCGCAGGCTCGTCCTCGCAGAATGGCAGCGCTCTGCGCAGGGAGCTGTCAGGAGGAAGCTACGGGTCCAAACGCCAGACCATGACCTCTCCTTCCGAGAGCTCCCTGTCCTCTGGCGGAGGGGTGGACTGCGGTGATGCTCCGCTCTCACAGTTCGACAGAGAGGTCAGTGAACGTGCAGCTTCATGTGAGGTTGACTCTGAGTATTAAACAAACATTAACTAAATAACTCAGTTTTTACTGGCTGTTGGCTCGAACCTGCAACATCGTGTCAATCAAACATCAGCTTCGTATGACGTCCACATAGAGACGGCTGTTTTCTTGTCGTGAGCTTTAGCAGGTAGACATTATCAGCAGAAACTGCCTGTACTCCCCTTTGAACCAAACTCCTCCATCAGTCACGAGCATCCCGACATCTGCAGGCCGCGCTCCTCATCCCATCGCTCCGCAGGTGTTAGCTCCCTGTGATGTCAGCAGAGGCCGTATTTGCCGTGATTCTTGCTTTTAGCTTTTAGGTCGGATGAGAGCCAATCAGACTCCAGTCTGGCACTGGTGGTGCAACATCGCTCATAATGGTTTCCGGCAACATCACTTCTAAGTTGTTTTCACTCGCATGAAGTGACTCTGATCGAGAGTACAGGAAAAAAATAAAAACAGCAATTATGGGCGACGGCTGCCCCCCCCCAGTCCCCCTGTCATTCCCCCTGCTGGTCCTCCCTTCCCATTGGACGTTGTCAACTCCATCCTGCCCCATCTCGCCTCCCTCCATCCTAACTCAGCTGTTCCCTGCTTCGTGCCTGTCCCCCTCCCTTTCCCCTCATCCCTCCCCACCCCAGCATGTTGTCTGTGGGCTGGGCGCTGAGTCTGAACTCTCCTCTGCAGTGGCAGGCAGTCTCACCGTCGGAGAAGACCCCCGATCTGAAAAGGGCTTTAAGGACCCTGCTTAGTAAGATGAAGGTAACGTCAACAGCTGCAAACACACAACTGAGAGCACCGTGTCACTGTGTATCTCACACACACACACACACACACACACACACACACACACACACACACACACACACACACACACACACACACACACACACACACACACATCACTGAGTCGCCTTCGCTGCACCATTTCAGCGCCGTCACATCAGCAGCCTCTGATTGGTTCGTTGCATCTCTCAGCTGCACCATCTGGCCTTCGTGTCATCGCCTTTCGTTGCCGATGGAGTGGCGCGGCGCTGCTTCACCATCGCTAATCACAGAGCATGTGTGCTTCCATACTGCCCCCCGATGGCCTGCCCATGTTTCCTAACCAGGAGCTGTCAGCTCAGAGCACAACCAGACCTCTGGTTACTCAGCAGGTGATGGGAAATGAATACATAGTAAAGGAACGATGTCACAAACTTGAATAAACATAAATATTTTGGCATTAATAATCCACACAAGTTTTCAATGCATGATGTTTCCTCGTTATATTGGTGGTGCCACCAGGAGGCCCCTGGTTGTAAGACTGTGCCGTCACACACAAAGGAAAAAACTTCTCTCATGACAGAGAACAAGAGTGTGCATGCTTGAGCGTGTCAGGTCGATGTGGGCGGGAGCAGTGTAGCTGCGCCTTTGCTGCCCATCTACACGGACTCATGCAGCTGTGCTTCGTGTAGCCGTAGTGTGACTGTGCTCTTTAGTGTTTTATAGGTGGGGTGTGTTTAGATGGGATATAAATAGACGATTGGATCGGTGAACTGTAAGAAACGTACATTACACAGTGTATGAAACACCCAGGACATCAGTGAGCTGGAAGGAGCCTCACACGCTGTACAAGGGTGAAGCAAGCCCACACACACACCACCAGCTCGGCCTGCCTGCATGTTTGTTTTCCTTCAGCTGATCATTTCTGGTCAATCGAGCCGTTCATCTGCATAAGCGGAAGACGAGGCGGGGGCGGGTCAGCGTCACTCAGTCTGACTTCCTGTCTGCCCCGCCGTCACAAAAAGCAGATTAATGAGCAGTGCATGTGCAGCAAGCACTCGTCATCAGTAGCTGTTAGGAGCAGACAGAGGCGCAGCTTCATCTGTCGTACACGTCCCAGTTTACTTTGTGGAAGGGATCGTCTAATTTCTCCAACTCTTCCCTCTTTCCTCCAGGATTCGGACTCCCCACGCCACTCCACGGCCTCCAACAGCTCCACCTTCAGCAGCCCTCCCAGCCCGGCCTCCCCACACAAGACCAAGTCCCTGTCCTTGGAGAGCACAGAAAGGATGGGCTGGGACACATGAGCCCCCAGCGGTCCATTCGACCCCCCTCACCCACCCACCGACTGACCCATCAACGACCCACCCACCGACAGCACAGGACTCCAAATTCTCCAACTCTTCCTTTTTTGAATATTGTTCCCTCACTGCCCAGAGAACTGCACCTCCTGCCCACCACTCCCTCCCAAAGAAGATTTGTCCCACTTTACCCCCCCGCACTGTGTCTCAGCGTTCTTCCACAGTGGGGCCGAAACACTCGCTAGACAGCGAGGGACAAGCTATCAAATGCTATCAGTGGTGTACATGTGGGTGCTGATGTTTGGCTTGTGTGTGTGAGTGTGTGAGAGAGAAGGTGTGTGTGATGTCGGGCAGGTGATGCAGGAACAGGAAGCTCCCATTTTGGCTCTTTTTGGTCAACTTGTCGAGATTCACTGAGAGACTCTTAAAAAGTCACGATGCAATCCAAAAAGAAGATGAAATATTATTGAGAGCAGAAGGTTTGTACTTGTACATAGGACCCGCCGGGATTCAGGGGACAGTGTTTTAATTTATTTATCAATCATAGACGAGGAAAGGGGCTCTGCTGCTTTGTGGGCGAAGCAGACGGGTGGAGTCCCCCCCCCCCCCCCACCCCCCCACCTGCTTTCTCTCTGGGTGCTGCAAAAAGATAAAAAAAGGAATTACTTTTATTTTTTGCTCCTGATACTAAGTGCAGCGACTTTATAACATTTTTAATTTCCACCATCAGCAAAAAGCTCCAACAGCGGCTCCTGTGACATCACACGACAAACTCATTCGGTTCCCCAGAGCGAACGACATCATCAGGGGTGCGCGTCCTCCGTCGTGGACGCTCCACGTTGTCCAGCCAAAACTCCCGACACAGTCATGTACATAGGTTCAGAGTAGAGAGTAATATATGATAAGGAAAATACTATAGAGAACTACACGGGGCGGAAAACTCCTCCTTTATTTTCCCGCTTTTGTTTGGAGTGATTCCGGGTTGTTTCGCACTCGAAGCCATTTTAAAACCACTTATTTTGTTTTTACTGATTTATTTTAGATTTGTTTGTTTTCATGTTGTTTCTATGACGTGTGCGCATCCCTCCCCTCCACTTCATATGAGTGGGGGGAAAAAAGCTGACTTGTGTATCGGCACTGCTGCCTGTACGCAGACACACACACAGACACACACAGACACACACACAGGCGGTTGTTGCCTTGTTGTGCTCCTCTGACTGTTGGCGGTGTTTGAAAGGTCGCTGAGATGAGCTGTTTCACCAAATACGGACACAACAGGGAGGCGCCGCGACTTTGCTCGTTCCAACCAACGTTTTAATGACTCGTGAAAATTTGTAAGAGGAGGGATTAAAAAAAACGAGAATGTAAACAGTGCGAGGAAGTCACACCTGGGTTTGTGTTCTGGAGGCGATGGAGTAAATGACCTCTGCCTGTTGTTGTTGTGTGACCTGAACAGGGCCGGAGCTCTGAGCCGCCTCCACGGCACTACTTTACTCTACTTTACTCTACTTTACTTTTCCTTTGTCAGTGGAAAGGCCTTTAAAAAAATAGAAGAGGGGGAAACGGTGTGGCAGCTTCTGGCTGCAGAGCAGGGCATTCACAGCCAAAAACCTGTTACCTCTGTTCATCTCCTGTAGGCATTTTGACCCGAGGGACACGGCGGCGTGGCATCAAAGAACCCACAGAGGGTTTTAGCCTCGCTCCACATGATCCCACTCGTCCTGTTTGTCAGAAAGGGAAAACTCTTCAGTGGTCATTCCCCCTGTGGAAACACAGCAAAGAGCTGCAAACAGCTCATTCCAGGTGTTCTTATTTTTATTATTTTTTAATTTGAAGAGAGGTTTAGAGCTCCCAGCTGGTTTTACTCCAAATATCTTAGAACTTTTTTTAAGCTAGTGACTCCTTCGTTCCTGCGACGAGTTCATCTGCAGAACGACGAGCCGGTGTGTGAGGTGTTAGCCAGGCGGCGTCTGTTTTTCATTTTTGGCCAATACTGTGCAGAAAATCTGATCCTAGATGTCCCGGTTCAAAGAGAGCGAGAAGGGGAAACTCAGGAAACAAATTTTCAGTCAGATGAGCGCGATCGAGGTGCGTTTGATTCATTTGATGGATGGGCAGCAGTAAGTGAGGGAATGTGACTCGGGTGGAGGCGGCAGTGAGTATTGGGTGACAGGTGGCTTCACGGCCGAAGTGCCGCAATTTAAAGAAATGGAAACGCCTTTACATTTCAGTGAGGTCTTATCTCCAGTACCTTCTATATTGTTTTGCTCTTTCATATCATATTCCACTTTGTTTTCTAGGATTGCTTTGTAATAATTTGTACAGTTTTGCATGTTATAGATGTAATCATTTGTTTTCAGTTTGTCGTTTTATTCTTTTTGGAGCGGTTTGGGTGTTTTACTGAGGATAACCCACTACAGCTGATGTAGATTCTTTTTTTGCACAAAAATATTTAAGGTGTAAGGTCAAAACAAAAATAATGTATGGAAGCGGCTGCCACACTTACGTGGAGAACTCATTATATTAACCTGACTCCGATGTATTTCAATAAAGCGGAGGGCTGTTACAAATACACTCAGTGTTACCGTGTGCTCATTTCTCCTCAGGAAACATCAGAAGCTTTTGATTGTTTTGAAACTTTATTACAAATGACCAACAGGAATTCACTTTTTACATCTATGAACATGTTTTGCCTCTGGAGGAAACGTTGCTCTAACTTTAGTAAGGACACATTTGCAAACAGGACGGAGTAAATCTGCTCAAAGCGAACGTGTTCGGACGGAAAGGGAAGGTAAGCTGTGTTCAGGTGTCCGTACAGCTCCATGAAGGTCGCTGGTGATCTGCTTGAGGTCATTGAATCTGTGCTTCATCACCTCTGTTGGGTTTGTTCTCTTCGCAGTCATAAGGCAGGAGTTTGGATTCAGCATGTATACTCTGGATTTCAGCCCTTGGGTTTAAAACAGCAAAGCACAGACTGACATGATTTCCTTGTATCGTTCCAAACATTATTGCACAGGTGCAATAAAACACTCACTAAAATCCAGCTTTTAAAATGAGGCGAGGCTTCTAGAAAGTTCAGCAGACTTAAAATGCCTTCGTGTGCAGAATAGCAGGTTCAGATTCAGCAGAGATCTAAAAGCTGTGGATGGATCTGAGAACTTTCATTCAGTCGTTTCATCCTCACTGAAACCAGTTCTTTCAGTTCTTCTCCATTTAGGCCAGTCTTCTCCTGATTGGCTGCCCCTCATAAACAGAAGAAAACCTGGAACAAGGGTAATAAATCTAAGCCCCACCCCCACCCCAAAAACCTCCCAAACACTAAAGACTAGAGGACGGAGCTCCAAATGTCTCGTGTCCATCATCGAAGTCCTTTTATACAAAGTAAGCCGCGTCGTGCGGTCGGTCACATTTAGTTGTCTGGCTCAGTCGTCGTTCCCCGACTGGGTGGAGTTTAAAAACTGTGCTAAGATTCACACTGGAGGCTACGTCATAAAGCTGTGAGGATGTTTAAGGCAAAGATTTCTGTCCCGTGCCCCCCCCCCTCTGTAACCAGACTGTCACTAAGCTGATGCAGCATTTGTTTCATCGATATTTCAGCTCTGAGCTCCCAAACCCATCACAGTGGCTGCTCGTCGACATTCTCCTCCTCAGACTCCACCCCTTCAGGCGGTCGCTCCATCCTCCTCCAGGACTCTGTGGATCCCGTTTCTGGGCACGCCGAGAACCGCCGTGGCCCCGCTGCTCAGGTCCCTGATGCTGCTGTGGCGCGACTGGTTCTCGAGCCTCTGGGCGGAGCCGTGCCGCGACAGGCTGTCGAGGTGATTGGTGCTGCAGTGCCTGGACTGTGATTGGTGGTTTAGACGAGGCAGGCTCCCATATGGCAGCCGCTCGTCTGCGGCTCTGAAACTGGAGGCCGTGTATCTAAATGGAGAGGAGCAGAAATGAGCCTCGGGGCTGTGCGGGTGGGCGGGGTTAATGAAAGACCGCGATGTCAGAACCTACCTGCCGTCTCGCGAGCGGTGCAGGCTGCCGTGGTAGCTGCTCATCTTGGAGCGGGCGCTGCGCACGGAGCCGGCTCGGCTGGTGCTGGCGCTCGGCGGCTCGTCCAGCATGGCCAGGTGGGTGGAAGAGGCGTGTGTGGAGGTCCCTTGCGTGGATGTGCCCCGTGACTTCCTCACAATGGGGGTGTTGGGATCCCTGAGGAGCAGCTGGGTGAAGTCGGGCTCCTGGAGCACTTGTCGGCTATCGTTGACCATCCTGCTGCAGCAGGTGGAGGAAGAGGAGGAGGGGAGAGGTGGCAGGGAAAGATGCAGGGTGGAAGGGAGGGAGAGGGGGAAGGTGGAGGGGCGGTGGGTGTGGTAGAAGAGGATTGAGGAATGTGTGGAGCAGGCAACGGGAGAGGGGGTTAATGCTCTGTTTGGAGGGGAAGTGGTGCAGAGGAGGTGAAAGCCTCAGAAGGCGTCACTGCAGGGACACAAACTGAAGACTGAAATCAGGATCTGTTCACATTAAGCTCTGCGCTCACCTGCAGGTCCTCACATCAGGCTTAATGATACGTGTGTGAGACAGGTGCACACTCTGCATTTATAATGTGATAACTAAGCAAACGTGTTTTTATTTGTTATTTTGGGACCATGTGTGAGGAGCTCCGGAGCGTCAGCAGCTGCCCTGAAACAGCCGCGCTCCCATCAGCTGCTGTACACGTGCAACACAAAAGAAATGAAATCCAGGTCTCCTTAAAATAATATTTGAATCAGTATATGTGGAAACATTTCAGTTTGCCAAGCTGTAAAATGTTTGAACTGTAAATGTGTTTCGGGAAGAGAACGCGAGTCCTTGTTTAGTGTCTCCATTGACTACAGAACAGATTAGGAAGAGACAGGAAGTCCACATTTACAGGAAACTGCAGTCTGCTGTCTATCTGCACGATGTGTTGTTTCCCCAATATTAGTGTCTCTTTACTGGTAAATCTATAATTAAATTCTCATTTATCAAGTCCTGAATAATCAGATCTTATAACACCAAATGATGCTGATGGAGCACTTTGCTCTCAGGCTGCTGGGTTACTTCTGCTTCCTTTTTAAAAGTAGAATGGGAACTGGAGCCTTCAGCTTTCAGGCCCCTCGTCTGTTTATCATTGATTGAAATTCATTCAGAAATGTTTAACGACTGAGCTGTCACAACTTTCAAGTACAAAGTTTTATGAAGTCTGCCACATTCCCCCCTTTTTTCTTTTTTTATCCTTTATTTATTTCTCCTTCTTATTTCATTGTGCTGTATATTGTTACTCTTATTTGCCTTGTATGTCTACTGTACAAACTGAACTGGAATGACTGACTGTTCGCTTTATAAGTTCAATAAAGTTTGGAAAAACCCTCTTCGGCCGCTCCCTTCTGCCGTATTTTGCAGCAAAATAATCCACACCCACCGCCGCGCTATGAATTGTGGGATATATGGGACCACGAAGCGTGCACCGGACCACGCTTGATATTTGGGGAAATCGACAGCGCATTTGGAGTATGCATTTGAAGTACACTTTGAATTGGGACAGCCGTCGTCACGTGGCGGTGACGTAACCGCACTTAAAATGCGTACTTCAAGCGTGCAGACTCTGAATTGGGACACAGCCAAAGACGGCCTCATTGTTGACCATTCATTTGCTTTGAAGAGGATTTTGAGAACATACGGGAGCTGATGTTGCTGCCCTGTGTGTCTCATTCAAACTACACTCGGATACTTTTTTAAATTATTATTTCATTATTTTGCCATCCACAGCTCTGAAGTTAAAACTAAATCTGATGATCACCACAGAGAGATGAAGCGCTTTGAGTTGTAAATACTGGGACAAACCTCATGTAAGCTTATTTATATTTAGCAAAATCACACAAAGACGCCGTCACAGTGTGACACATACGTACTCTTTACGTCTCTTGCCGTGGAAGAAACTGGCCCACTCGAAGCAGGTCTTCTTACTGCCCACCCAGAACACAGAGGGGATTCCTACAATCAGCATCATCAGGTACTTTATGAGGAACAACACCAGGTCGGGGTGACTGGTCTGCTCCACCTGGAACAAACAAGAGGGTGGAGTTAGTGCAGTTTCCGTTAGATTAGTAACTCTATTGGCTCAGGTTTGTAAAGCACTTAATACAATTTATGGTCTTACTGTAACACAGAAGTAAAAAAGATATATCATGTACATCATCATCAGTGTTCAGCAGCGTGGAGCCATCAGTCAGTCTGTGCATGCAAACATCAGCATGAACAAGCTCATTAAGAGGCCTGCTGACTGAGTGGCTTCATCGCTTCCCTGTGTGTGTGTGTGTGTGTTCCACTCCACATCATCACTGTTGCTGATGATGAACCTTGCTGAGGGCATAAACACAGTGTCATCCATCTCTAACTAACAGACCAGCGCCCTCCTCCTGCTTCTGTGCAAATACACTGCTGCTGCTGTGAAAGGTGGAGGTTTGTGTCTGATGGATGATCCCATCGGGTCAAACGTGAACACACAGCGAGCAATAAAAGGTAAAGTTGCAGTGCAGTTACATCCATGCAGGTGCAGAAACAACTTTTGACTGCACTTCTGCAGCTTTCCTCACACAGTCATGCGTGCTAAGCTAACTGTAGCTGCAGATACTGGCAGCCCTCACAGAGCAGTAGGGCTGCCACAAACAATTATTTTGATAGTCGACTAGTCACCGATTATTTTTGCGATTAGTTGACTAATCATACAAGGTACAGCTTACTGCACCAGCAGCATCTGCTCTTATATAACTATCATTAGCTTACAGCTTTAAGTGTTTCAGGTCTGTGCTAACTAAAAATAAAGACAAGATGATAGTTTATTAAATTTTAATGACATTTGCAGATTGTTTCGGTGAAGTTTAATAAACTCCTTGCTATCTAAAATATAACAGGACACCGGAGTAAATTCTGAGCATCTCACACTTCTGATAATCAGCTGTCTGCTTGATGTTTATTCAGCTGTGTAAAAACTATAACTTTAATCTCAGACAAACTGATTTACTCAGGAACAAATAAAATACTAAAAAAAAGCCAAACAATAACATTTTTAAGTTATCTAAGTGACTCATATATCATGTTTAACCTGAGTAGCGAAAGACGGCGGTGGGTTTGAAAACGATCTGCCGGGAGTCCGGTGTTCTCACGGCTCTAGTTAGCCTAGCCCCCGGCTAGCTATCGAGCTACTAGCTAGCTAGTGGGTAACAGACGTCTCCGAAAACGTCGGAGCGCTTTTGAAAATATGCGGTGTCTTGATAAACTGAGCAGATATTTGAGGTTTACACAGCTACATTCTCGCCTGAAAATATGTTAAACGTTTATTTTGTGACCCAGAAAGAATAATAAGAGTAATATTAAAACTAACTAGCTGCCGCCATTGTTGGAAACTGAGCTGGGCTGCGCTATGAATTCTGGGACACAGCTTCTTCTTCTTCGGGGTTTAACGGCAGCTGGCATCCTTGTACATGCAGTGCTGCCATCTTCTGTTTCAGTCCGTTATTACACTCTTAAATCCTGCTACTTATTCCTGCGTCTTTTGGGATCTTACAAAGCTTCAAACGACGCGTCGACTATTAAATCAGTCGTCGACGATTTTGATAGTCGACGTAATCGTGACTAGTCGACTAATCGTGGCAGCCCTACAGTGCAGCGTCCCAAACTGAACGCATGTTGTTTGTCAGCGTGTAAACGAGAGATTTCCTCAGTCACAGTTAAAACGAGGTCATTTATTTCCAGCTGAAGTTTAGGAAAGCGCACAGAGCTGGCCCACTCTGTCTCATCACCGGAGTGCTGCTTCCTGTCGTCTCTCCTCCTGCTTCCCGTCCACACAGATGTCGTCATGATGGCCTCGTTATAAGCGGGCCGGGTGGAGAGCCTCGAGGCTCAGGATCCACAGAAGAACTCATTACCGCACAGAGATAAGAGACTGGATGCATGACTGCAGGCAGCATCCTCATTACAGGCTGTATGACCACACCGCTGTCCAGCCATGTG